>NW_013665826.1:300759-335472 GCF_000517525.1 Limulus polyphemus | reverse complement strand
TGGATTGACCGTAACAATATACCGCCCCCACGGCTGAAAGGGCGAGCATGTTTGGTGTGACGGGGATTCGAACCCGCGACCCTCAGATTGCGAGTCGAGCGCCCTAACCACCTGGCCATGCCGGGCCAGAATAATTCTGAAATCCTCGTATGTACTGAACATAAGTCCATAACTATCAGAATCAAGTTTACTGATTAACTATTTACAATGATTATATTGGTTAACTAGCAACAGTGGGTCTACTAGTTAACTATAAACAATATGTTTATTGGTTAACTAGGAACAGTAGGTCTATTAGCTAGCTATAATCAATATTTTTAGTGATTAACCAGCAATAAGTCTACTAGTTAGCTATAAATAATATGTTTAATAGTTAACTAGCAACAGTAGGTCTACTAGCTAGCTATAAACAATATGTCTAGTGGTTAACTGGCAATAAATCTACTAGTTAGCTATAAACAATATGTTTAATGGTTAACTAGCAACAAAGGTCTACTATTTAACTAGCAACTATATAACTAATTTTACCTAGATCTACTAGTTAACTAGTAAATTTAGGCTACTGTGTAACAACAGTATGTCTGTTGAGTAACTAGAAAAAAGTTGGTTCGTAGTTAATTACCAATAGTAAGTATTGCGGTTAACTAGTTATGTTTAATCTACTGGTCAGTCTGAGCAGTGACCAACAGCTATTGGAGTTTTAGTGTAATGTGCAGATTTTTTGAGCTAATACTTCCATGCTTGCGGCTGCAATGCTTGTATTTTTACTAAATACAACATCCTATTTCGTAAGAAATTATATAAGACTTGTTACATAACCTACTTCGCCAGCTCCGGGAAGAACGTGTTAAATCATTTAACCACTAAACCTGGTTCGTCAGTTCCGGGAAGAACGTGTTAAAACATTTAACCATTAAACCTACTTGGCCAGCTCCGGGAAGAACGTGATAAAACATTTAACCACTAAACCTTCTTCGCCAGCTCCGGGAAGAACGTGTTAAAACATTGAACCACTAAACCTGCTTCGCCGGTTCCGGGAAGAACGTGTTAAAACATTGAACCACTAAACCTGCTTCGCCGGTTCCGGGAAGAACGTGTTAAAACATTGAACCACTAAAACCTACTTCGCTAGCTCCGGGACGAACGTGTTAAAACATTTAACCCTTAAACCTGCTTCGCCAGCTCCGGGAAGAACGTGTTAAAACTTTTAACCACTAAACCTGCTTTGCCAGCTCCGGGAAGAACGTGTTAAAACATTTAACCACTAAACTTGCTTCGCCAGCTCCGGGAAGAACGTGTTAAAACATTTAACCACTAAACTTGCTTCGCCAGAATGAACAAGCACTATAAAAAATGTACGTTCACGATATTTTGTGTTTTTGTTTCAAACGTTTCGAATATTTGCCCAAAGCTACGCAAGTATTATTTCATTAGTTGCCCTAAAAATTTCAACTGATAGACTAGATGGAAGGCAGCTTGTAACGAGCATCGTCCGTCAGCTTTTGGAGTACTCTAATTTTACAATATCTAAGATTCCATATGGCTGTTTTTACATCAGTTTTGTTGTGACAACATCCGTTGGTTAGTCTGACTTTCCATGCTGGCCGTTTGGTACTTACTCTGTCTATCCGTCTGTTTACTGGTTCTTATAAGTGTTTGCTCATGCATGAGCTAATCAGTCACCCTTCTGTCCATCATTCCATTTGTCTCTATATCTCTTTATCTGTGTAGTGTTTATCTATGTATAATAATTTAATTTCAATCTATATGCACGTATTCATCCCCACGTAAAATCACTTCAAACTGTTACTTGAATTATTATATACAACGTAAGTTTGAATCATTCCGCACTGACTTGTGTTTGTTTCTTAGTTGAAAATTACAATGTTTTGTATAAGTATGCTGTGTTTTTTCGAGTTGCAATGGTGGTAAACATGGGAGGGTTTTTTTTATCATGTTTGGTGAATCTGCTTTCCAATTTTCTTCCGGTTTCTCCGATGTAGAATTCTGGGCAGTTATTGCATTTTATTTCATAAATAACGTTGCATCAATAAACGCAGAATATGGGAAGCTATCTTAACTGAACAAAACAACCCCTCTCCTCCCCTAAACCAACACTCCGGGGTACAAAGATACCTATGCCAAACTGTGAAGCAATTTCCGGTCGTGTGACCTCTTTGTTCCGTACTGTATATATATATATATTCATATCTCTCGAAAACTACTTGTACCTGAGGATGGCATAATATTGTTCATTTACAATAAAGTTTTTTCATTACCCAGTCAAGCCGTCTCCAAATTTTTATTTCTAAAAGTGGGTTCCTCGTCATCAAATTACTCAAATCAGTCCCTGTATATAAACTATTACTCACGGGGCTGCCTGTAGATAAACTATTACTCTCGGGGCTGCCTGCAGATAAACTACAACTCACGGGGCTGCCTGTAGATAAACTATTACTCTCGGGGCTGCCTGCAGATAAACTACAACCCACGGGGCTGCCTGTAGATAAACTATTACTCAAATTAGTCAGTTTAGGTATAAATGAGTTTCAAATACGCGCTACGAATGTGTCTGTTTACTAACAGAAATTTTCAATAGTGAATTTTGATGTTCCAGTGATCATGAACTTTGCATGAGAAAGCAAAGAGACTAAGCTGCAATTTAGAATTTAATTTAAAACAGAAACGTGATGATTTTCGTACGTTTGTGAGTCAGCAAGCTGGGTGAGTCCTCTTTTTGTTATTGTCGGGCTAATGCAAGAAACAGCATTGATAGAACTGCAGTGTTGTTTATAACTTAATGTGTTGATACAGAATGAAGATACAAATAAACTTACGTGTAGCAAACTTTTAAGAAACAGATGCGGACAGGATATTCCATATCAACCGTTCTTTTACAGATCTTTTATAGTGTACCATGAATAGATTCGAAGATAAAAATACACTGCACGACTTATTGTATCTTGTTTGTTTTTTGTTTTTTTAACAACTATAAGAAATTAGATCGACAAAGTTTCGCATAAAGAACTAATTAAAAATTTTAAGAAATAGTTCCTGTTATTATAACTTTGAGTTGATTGTAAAAATATAAAATAAGTTTTAAAAAAGCCTTAACGCTGGTTACGTAACTATAAAAGCTGCCCTTAACAACAACAACAAAAAATAAAATAAAGAGAGTTCAACAGAGCATGCGCAGAAATTCAGTTCTAGCCAAACGTGAAAGTTCAGAGCCAGCTAGCGATGATAGAATGTGCAAACGCGATAATTAATAAAAAAAAAACAGTTAGTGATAATTATTTGGGTGGGTGGGTAAACGCCTCTCTCACCTCCCTGCGCACGCCCCTAGAGTTAAATATTACAAAAATTTAAAGGTGTAGTTCCTGGCTACAGAAGCTTTTTTCGTTCGATTCCAAACTCAGGTGAGAACGATAAAAAACGAAAGACTGGTTGCCATTTCATCCCATTTCATACGCATGCGCAAACAGAACATTATACATATTTCATCAAACATATCTTTGTAAATTATGAGGCTATATTTACATTATTCAGGTCCAAATTTTGACAAATTTGGAGTCATTTTAAAGAGCATATATAATTTGATAGGAGTTTGTTTTTTTTTAGTAGGAGATCCGTAAAACAGCTGTAAAAACGAACGCCACGGGTGAAAACGACGTTTTTAGATTAAACTTATAAACATTATAGTGTTTGAACTAAGTTCTATCTTTAAGTCTAACTGCAACACAATTTTTTCAAATGACAGTCCAGAAGCTATGAAGTAGAATCCTAGCTTTTGATTTAATTCTTTCAGATAAAATAATAAGCGTTTATAAAACATGATTTCCAAATATGTATCTTAACTAGTGTTAATTAATGCAACTTAGTGTTACAGTACGCCTGTTCAGTGTGGTTTAACTATAGTGCAATTTAGTTTATCGATATAGTACGTGTGTTCAATGTAGTTTGATTATAGTGTTATTAATTATAATCTACTTGATTATTATAGTTCATTGTTCAGTGTGGAGTTTAACTAGCGTTGATTAACCATCATTAAAGTGTTCAATCAAATTACATGTATTGTTGTAGTGTGTTTGTTCAGTGTTGTGTTTACCTAGCGTTGATTAACCATAATAATGTTTATTGTTTTAGTGCGTTTGTGCAGTTAACTAGCGCTGATTAATCATACTTAAGTTTAGCGCTGTAGTGCGTTTGTCGATGAAATGAAATTCTGATTTTGCCAGTATACATATGTTCGGTAATTTCTTCTGAACTTAAGTTTTCTTTATATTTTTGTCCTTTTTTGAACCAGATGTGAAATTTATTATATGCAGCTAAACATTTTTTTCCCAGTCATCGTTCGGTTGGTTTTCTTCTGAAACAAGAAGAAGCTTTTAGACTCAAGTTAGATTTAAAAAAAAAAAATCCAACATTAAAGGTTGAACTGGCAATTCTGGCTCTTCGCGACTTTACACAATATAATTAATGTATGGTCTTGTTGAATGTAATTACATGTATTCTCACTTTATCCTGACCTGGACGGCGCCATCTATCGTTTGTTATTCGTAACCTTTAAGGGTGAGAAAGGGTATATTTATATATTTATTGGCGAATCTTCTAAGCGCACAGGTTCAACCACACCATTCCAATAAAATATGTGTGCTTTTATTATTTTCTACATCAAAAATAATAATAATCATTACGTTTTTTATGATGGGTTTGTTTCGTTAATATATATATATATCTTATTACGCCATGTCGATTTGCTTTTGCGAAAATATCATAAGCAAATTTCCATTTTACGTCTACAGTAATAGCACTATAATTTTCTTTTCCCCATAACTTACGAAAATCTAATACGCACATGTTTAATGGAAACAAAATAATTTGGTTTTGTTGTTTTAAATTACGGAGGTGGAGTTACGAACAGCCAGGGTTGGTTAGTTGCCACTTGTGGCGCTGCTGTACCGATGATATCCGGTAGAATCAAGAACACAGCGATCCTAATTTTGAAGTATCAAACTTAACAGAAGCAATCCATCGCTGCTAAGCTTTCGGAAAATTTAAAACAGTCCAAGCTTTGGATTTTTCGATTAAAAAGACTGTTGTAAACAATGGTGTTAAAACAACTTTAGTTCTGTTTAAATATATTATATACATTTTGGCGTGATATTCCATTACAAAATCTTGTTTCATTTTCTTACTCTAACATTAACTTACTCTAACTCTGACTCCGTCATTAACGGATCAAAAGAAAAAGAATACGTTGTTCCATACGTTAGTTACTGGGTGTACTGAAGCGCTGGATTATGGGAATTCTTTGTTTGCAGTCCTACTTCACTTCTATTTCAAGTGAATAAAGTTTGATAATTTCAGTATCCTAGTGTCAGAGAGTAAAACCAGACATGAGTAAATTGATACAAAAGGCAAACCAGATATAAAGAACACAAGCAGATTTAATGGTTTAAAAATAAATGAATACTATTCAAAAAACAATTTCAAAAGCTTGATTAAAATACATGCAGGCTAATAAGGTATATGACAAAAACGGCGATTTTTTTAAATATTTTGCTTCCTTTATAACATGTTAGTAAGAGAAATAATTTTCCCTAGTCTTGACCGCAAAATGACAAAGGTGCTGAGCTGCGACAGGACTCCACAATTTTCAGGTACAGTTACTAGTTGTCAGTTGTCTTTATTATCACACTTACTAGTTGTCAGTTGTCTTTATATTAAAAAATACCAATTTTCAATTGTCTTTGTATCCCTATAACTGTTTGTCAGTTGTCTTCATATTAACATTTGCTAGTTGTCAGTTGTCTTTATATTAACACCTATTCTTAGTCAGTGTTTGCCATGAAAGAGGTATTTTATGTGAAAATTATCCTGTAATAAATTTATGTTCTTTTATATATGACATATAAATGCAATTCGTTTCTTCATTGTCACCTTAGTTAGATGTTGTTCTTATGTTTCTTCATTCTAAATTCCTTATATTTGAAATGTATTTATGGTTTCTATATGATGACTAACCACTACTACTGAATCCTTCTACCAAATATAATAGTTTTTTTTTTTTTTGTTACTTCTCTCCTCTTAAGTAGCCTCTCAATCAGTTGTTGTAACGTAAGCAGTTACTGCCTGGTATTTCTTTTGATACACAGTCTTAATATTTCATTCTCTTTTCACACAGATGAGACTGAGTTCGAATCCAGTCACCGAACATGATTCGTAAAAATATAGCGAAAGAGTTAGTGGTGGGTGGTGTTGACTAGCTGCCTTCCCTTTAGTCTATCACTTCTAGATTAGGGACGACTTATTACAGACTAGCGAAAGTTCCCGGCTTCGCTCGGGTTATTATGTTGATAGTGTTTTTATTCTGAATCCATTTTAGCATAAAAGTATAACCTATATACTTTTGTTGCTAAGCAACATGACATAAAAGCTATTGTTGGAATGCATTGTTAAGAAAACACACTGGCTTTTATATATATTAGAAGTTGTTATATAAGGAACCACTTCTTTTATATGTGGTTTTTCTCCAACTTGCCTCATTAAAAGGATGCGCACAGGCACGTGGACAAGATAAAAAATATCCAGTTGCACACCCTCAGAACCACTTATTATGGGTGTAAAGTTTCAGGTTTCTAGGTTTTTTCCTCTTGGAGCTATGGCGGTCACATACACACAGACTAACAGACACGCCCTTCTATCTTGTAAACAATAGCCTTCGAGTAGCTTTGCGAGAAATTAAAAAAACAACAAACAAACAGCCGCTTCATGTACATCCAATTGTTGATAAAAATTTTGTAATATACACTTCTGTTAATTTTGTCAAAAGAAACTATTGTTTGCTGATTGTACAACAACAACAACCAGTCACAAATAATTAATGTATGATTATTGTACTATAACAACCAGCCACAAAGAATTAATGTATGATTATTGTACCACAAACAACCAGCCACAAAGAATTAATGTATGATTATTGTACCACAACAACCAGCCACAAAGAATTAATGTATGATTGTTATACCACAACAACCAGTCACAAAGAATTAATGTATGATTATTATACCACAACAACCAGCTACAAAGAACTAATGTTTCGTGCACGATTTGTATTACAACTGCAACTACTTATTGATCATTGGCTCCCTTATCATGTGTGAAATTCTTGTTACACATAGGTATTGTATACGTTTTATCCACAAACACAACTACTCTTTGTTTATTGACCTAACACACAGTTATTGTTTAGTAGTTCTACTGTCACGTATATCTTTACTTTAAGTCGATACCGTTTCATAGAGTGTTTGTAAATTATCTTCTAGTAAAAATAATCATATTAATAATTAGCTTGTTCTGCATACAGATACATTTTTCTAACTTCTATTGTTTCAGTAAGGCTCAGTAAGAGCCTTGCGACGTAAAACTTCTGTATTCATTTACACTACGTTGAAACCTCTGTTCACTGTCATATACTCTATTCCGTAAATAAAACCCTAAAGTATTACAGTATAACTTTTCTCATTCGCGTTATGAGTCTCAAACAATAGACGTTAAATACATTGTTATATACAGGCATAATATTCGTCATTTCTTCGTTTTAAACAGCAATTACTTATTAATTGTCTTATGATATAGAGCTATCATGTTTTGTTCTCAATGGCTAGTGTTTATTATCTGTGATATAGACCTACACTAGTTGGTAAGTACTTGTCATTTATAAAGATAACGTTAATAATTCTTTGTTCTAAACGGCTAGTGTTTATAAACTTTGAGTAGTCCTATACTATTGTCGCTTAGTCCATTGTCATATATGCAGATAATGTTTATAATTTCTTTGTTCTAAACGGTCAGTGTTTATAAACTCTGAGTAAACCCATAGTAATCGCTTAGTCCATTGTCATATTTACATATAACGTGTTTATAATTTCTTAGTTCTAAACGGCTAATCTGTATTGAATGTCTTGTGATATGGAATTATTAATTGTTTAATATGCTGTAATATATTACATTTGGTGTTAATGACCATTCAAAACTGTCGTTACGTTCCGCAGAAGTCAAGCTTCCTTTGTTGATGATCGTTTCAATCAGGAAGGTAAATTTGTTTGTTTGTTATTAAACCCAAAGCTACACAATACGCTATCTGTGCTGTGCCCACCACGAGAATCGAAACCTGGATTTTAGCGTTAGAAGTATTCAGAATTACAGCTGAGCCATTGGGAGAGGATAAAGGTAAATCTGTGAGTTTTGTGATTTAAACATTAACCTTAATAAAAATAAATTCAGAAGTCTTCAGTTGTATCTATATTTTGATGTAACATCCACGTATTTTAGCCATGTTGTTTTATGTAACTGTATATTTTGATGTAAAATCCACGTACTTTAGCCATGTTGTTTTATATTACTGTATATTGTGAAGTAACATCCACGTACTTTAGCCATGTTGTTTTATATTACTGTATATTGTTATGTAACATCCCCGTACTTTAGCCATGTTGTTTTATATTACTGTATATTGTTATGTAACATCCCCGTACTTTAGCCACGTTGTTTTATGTAACTGTATGTTGTTATGCAACATCCATGTACTTTAGCCATGTTTTATATTACTGTATATTGTTATGTAACATCCATGTACTTTAGCCATGTTTTATATAACTGTATATTGTTACGTAACATCCACGTATTTTAGCCATGTTGTTTTATGTAACGGTATATTTTGATGTAACATCCACGTACTTTAGCCATGTTGTTTTATATTACTGTATATTGTGAAGTAACATCCACGTACGTTAGCCATGTTGTTTTATGTAACTGTATATTGTGATGTAACATCCCCGTACTTTAGTCATGTTGTTTTATATAACTGTATATTGTTACGTAACATCCACGTACTTTAGCCATGTTGTTTTATATTACTGTATATTGTTATGTAACATCCCCGTACTTTAGCCATGTTGTTTTATGTAACTGTATGTTGTTATGTAACATCCATGTACTTTAGCCATGTTTTATATTACTGTATATTGTTATGTAACATCCATGTACTTTAGCCATGTTTTATATTACTGTATATTGTTATGTAACATCCACGTACTTCAACCATGTTGTTTTATGTAATGTATATTGCGATGTAACATCCTTTTACTTAAGCCAGGTTGTTTTATTGTAACTGGATAACTCTTAAGATATTGTATTGTTTGAACTGTTCAACGAACAGTGAGGTTGCTCAGAGAAGGTGGTTGTCAAATCTTTCGTTCTCAGATGGAAGATTCCTTCTTCCCAGTGTTATATGTTTGTTTCGTGGTTACTTATACGACGACAAGTTCCGGGATCATAGATGTTATGAGTTGTTGAGTTCAGACAAGCTATATATATATATGATAGGTTTCAATACAATTAGATGCTGCCGAATAAACTGTGATTTTACTAGGCGCTGTCAGATATGCTGTGATAGGTTCCTAGACTCGCTGTATCAGATGAACTTTAATAACTTTCTAGACTCTATTAAATAAGCTGTGATAGCTTTTTAGACTCGATCTATCAGATCAGCTATGATAGCTTCCTAGACTCAATATATCGGATAAGCTGTGATAGCTTTCTAGACTCGATCTATCAGATCAACTGTGATAGCTTCATAGACTTTATCATATAAGCTGTCACAGCTTCCTAGACTCTATCGGACTCAGATAAACTGTAATAGCTTCCTAGACTCGATCTACCAGATAATCTTTAATAACTTCCTAGACTGTATCAGATAATCTGTGATAGTTCCTAGACTCGATCTATTAGACAAGCTTTGATAGCTTCCCAGATTTGATATATCAGATGAGCTTTGATAGCTTCCTAGAATATCTATGAGAAAACTTCCAAGATTCAATATATTGCCTAATCTGAGATGGCTTCACATACATTATCGTATAATATATAACAGATTTTTAAACGCTGTAGAGTAGGTTGTAGTTTCTAGATGTGATCGGATAAACATAAACTGTAATAAACCTATGGAAGCTATCGGAGTAACTGAAGATGTCAACCGTGGATACTTATCTCAAAACTTATGATGTTATGTTAAGGATTTTTTATGAATTGCATTTTATGGATTAGATAGGTAACATTTTGTGAAAGTTTTTTCCAGAAGAGGGAAATTATGAAGGTAAGAAATAACAGACTTTTGTTGTTTAAGTGTCGACGATTTAAGGCACCTTTCTTAAATACACAAATATTAGATTGATTTAATTACACTTCACTAACATAATCCAGTTCACATCGCACCCGCTCTCAAGTAATTTACTAATTTAAGTAGAATTTTAACCACTACACTTAGGCATCTGTCGTATCTCAGCCGGCCTGAAGAGCCTTGGTGTTGAACGAAAGTCCTTGTCGGCATTGAATATAGCAGATATTGTGTGGTTGACGTATTACAAACACTCTTCTTTACTTTAATTTACAATTTGTCATTAATAATTCGATCTAACTAATTACTGATTAGTAATTATTTTACACGGTCATGATATTAATGTCGCTAAAGGATTAAAAACGAATAAAAAAATTGCAGATTAAAAAGATAAAACTTTTTCAAAAATAAAATAACTTATTTTTAGATAATTCCATTGGAATTAAAACACCATTCAAATATATAACTCAGCACAAGGCTACACAATGGGTTATCTGTGCTCTGGCCAACGCGGGTATCTAAACCCGAATTTTAGCGCTACAAACCTGCATACTTGCTACTGAATCACTGGGAAGTGAATAATAACATAGAACAAGTATTTGTTTTTCTTTCTTGGGAAGATATCGCGGTCGATATACCGATATTTGAAAGAGAAATCGTCTGTTTTAAGAAAATGTTCAATAAGCTTGAAATTATTTCTGTGTTCGTGATTTTAGTTAGACTCTTTCTTGTAACAAAAATTATACGTATATTAGTGATTTAAGAGACCTAACATGGCGCTGGGATCCGAACACACAAAATCTTTGCTTAAACACGTATGTAGATTGAATTCAGGCTAGTATGGTCTACACTTAACATTCATACTCGTGAATAGACTTTACATTGACTAAAAAACTGAGAAGAAGAAAAGCCTTGCTTTACACACACACAGAGTCAGGGGCTGGGTTATTTGTATGGACAGAAAATTTAAGTGGGTGGATCGTTATAACAATCTGATAATCTCTCCATATCAACTAGTTAGAATAGCAAAAGCGATGCGTTTAAAGTATAAGACCGAGAAATGCTATTCGAGACCGACTACAGACGAGACCTGCCCATTTGACTGTAATCACAAGAGTTAATCTATGGTTGTATGGATATTCAGCGGAGTCCCTCCACTATTCCAGCCTAATTATTGTAATTTGGATGCTTACAAAATGCTTTGTATATGGTCGCTTTTGGGAATACGATGTGGTTAAGTACATCACCGCACTCCAATGGACGCTTACATTGGGCAGCCGTCTCCCATTTCGTTGGACTGGCTTGAGACGTAATTATTATCATTGCTTACAATGCAGAACATATATGGAAAACATCTTAAAAATATAAGAAGACAAACCCGTAATTCTCTAAACGGCTTATTGGCGTCCAAAAATCGTAATTACAGCATAAACGGAGCGCCTTAAGAGTTAGCCTAGAGAAATGCTGATTGGTGTAACCAAGGAAAGGGGCGGAACCGGCAACATTGCCTAATGTACGGGCGGGAGTATATACAAATGTTTTGCTGTTTTTTTTTTAGATCTCTATAAGGTATTCGCGTCGTAATATTCGCTCTTATGTTGAAAGCCGTTTGTTAAAGTTCCCTGTAAATGAGTCAGGGATGGTATAATTACAATTATGTTGACAATTATACTGTCGAAAACGATGTACTTCTAAAATGATTGATTAACATAATAGAGAAAAAGCTTATATTTTAGCATGAAAAGTATTATAGAAATCAGTGTAATTTTGATAAACTTAAGTATAACCTGTAAACCATTGGCGGTTTGTGTACAGTCATCCGCTTACAATAACAGGTGACAATTAATGTTCATATTAATGCATAATACTGAAGATTGGGGATAATAAATGTGATAATACGACCAATATACAGTCGGATAAAGAATAATAGTTATTTGTAAGAGATAGGCATTAAGCACACTGAATACCGTACAATTTTTAGTAAGAAGTATTTTAACTTTTACTGTCAGTAACCTTGTAAAAATGGAACCAGTCAATTCCATATGAGTTTTGTTGTCTTCAGCTTGAGCCCAAAACAGATTTGTGAGTTAAAAGTAACGAAGTTTCCGGAGCGCTTATCCCCAAGAGACAGCAGAAACATTGCTAACAAGGACCATATGTAATCCACGCGAGTATTTACCGAGCAAAAGCACAATATGGTAAAAGAAAAGGTCATTTTTAGGCATCGCATAATGAGAGAGTAAAACTGTTCTTCTTAACAGTCTGTTTGTTGATGGATGGTAAAAGGCACTTTTACCCAAACCTCTTCTTCAGGAGATTCAGTTTGGGGAGTAGTTTACAGCCAGCCTAACTCAATTGATTAGAGCGAACGTCTAAGTCTACCTCTCCGAATTTGATAAATTATGCTCTCAGCTCCGCCATATATACGGTATGGTAAGAATAAAATCCTGTGTTCGTCATGAGAAAGTTCTCTTTTCTAAAACGAGGCCTATGTTCCTGATGTATTATTAAGCAGCTCCATCTTTCAGGGTATATGAACATTTGAGTGTATCGTATAAGACAGACAGGGAGAGATCATTACTAAAAAGTAAAAAAAAGAAACTGCTTCTGAGGATTTGTTATGACTCGCCAGATAAATGTACCTACGGAGTTCATCGTTCTGTCCATCTTTTCTGGTATATACAAAGACAAAAGTTAGCAAATATATATACGTGAGAAGTATGATCGGAAAGAAAAAAAAGGCTACTAAAGTATTGCATTAAAGGTTGTCACTCCAGTTCAGTCTGATAAATCTTATCTAGCTCCCTAAATATAGTCAAGCTATACAGAAGTCTGGTAAAACCCAGTAGCTTTAATAAACATCCCCCCTTCACAAGTAGAATAATGTCAAACTTATTTGAAGAATGTTGTGTATATACTTGATAATTTAGCATTAACTTCTTATTGTTTTTGTACAATGAGCTATGAGCGCTCTGTCCTTCCAAAAGAAGCGAACCCCGATTGTTTTAGCGTTGTAACCCCGTGAAATCCGTAGCTTCGTGTCAGTACTCATTTCATCAGAGGTACAAATACAACGGTCTGTAGCTTCAATTCAGTACTGACTTTATCAGAAGTACATACACACAACGGTCTGTGGCTTCAATTTAGTAATGACTTCATCAGAAGTACATATACAACGGTCTGTAGCCTCAAGTCAGAACTGACTTCATTAGAAATACAAATACAACGGATAACAACTGAAAATTGAAATGGCAACTCAATTCATTAAGAGAAAAATGAAGGTGACCTTTGTAGTTACTTACATTTTAGACACATAAATGAACCCGAAATAAACAACATTCAACATTTTATATCTTAATCAATACAAGATCATTTTATGTGTTTAACAATTCATCCGTTCAACCACACAAACTCCATATATTTGCTTTCAAAACAGAACACCAAAGTTTGCTGCAGACTATTTTAATAAGCCAATTGAATTTTACGTACTTATTAAAGGTTATCTAACTATATAAAGCAGAACTAAAAATTAGCCTTTAAATTAACGAAGTAAAATCCACATAGTAAGCTGACTAGAAGTTCATAATGTCCTATAGAAATACACAAGAATCCTAAAACCTATAATGACTAGAACCATCAATAAAGTACACTCACTACTAAAGATACTTGAATAAATTAACGTTCATTTTCATTCAAATAATTCTTGTACTACTAGCACTGATGAAGACGCAATGGCGAAACGTTAGTTGAAACAATTTTTTAATGTTTTTGTATTATTATTTGAAGAGTAAAAGTCGTTTTGTTTTATCAAACTTCATTGTCAAAACGATACTTTCCGTCATAAACCCAAATATTATATATTATTTTTCTTGGATCTCCTTTACAGGCAATTGGTTAGTAGATGTATATATCTGAGGATCACTAATTAATTATTATTAACTAATATTAGTGTGGTGTTGAATAATGTTCTCGGAACTTTTTATGTCTCCTGGTGTTTATGTTGCTGATAAAAAGGATATATTTTCTTATTAGTTTTATTTTGGGTCATTATGTTTTAAAGCGAATATTTGGTTGCCTTGATGCATTTTTTTATTTTCAATAAAAAAAGATAAAAAATATACTTTCATACTGAAACAGTAATAAAAAATGTAAAAATATACATGTTGAATTATGGTTTTCTTGTTTGTTGTTGATAACTAAAATACACAATGGGCTATCTTTTCTGTGCCCATCACGGTATCGAAACCCGATTTATAGCGTTATAAGCACTCAGATTTTTCGCCGAGTCGCCGGGGTGGGCGGGCTGACTAATGGTAACTGTATTAATGCAGAAGTTACTTTTCATAGGGATATAAATAACATGTCAGTAATTAAAATTACAGTATTTACTGTTCGAAACCTTTTTCAAATTATCAAAACTTCAGTTTATCGCTGCATTAATGGGGTGGGTCTAACGGTTAAGGTGTCGAAGGGTCCTGGATTCGAGACATGATGCTCAACACTGACAAATAATTCCGTCACTTGGTTCAAAGATCCGAACAAAGTCATTATGGCGGCGAGTGTTGCTGAATGATTATCTTCCCACTGATCAGTAGGAATTAGGGGCGGTTATACCTGAATATGACGTTCAATCCCGCTTTTCGTTGGTGAAATAGTAACTCAAGAGTTGGCGGTGGGTGGTGTTGACTAGCTGCCTTCTCTCTAGTCCATAACTTCTAAATTAGGGACGGCTAGCGCAGATAGGCCTCAAGTAGCTTTACGCGTATTCCAAAAGGCAAACAACTTCTAGAAATTTCTGACCTGTCTGTTTAGCTCACTTCTACATGAGGTTAAAAATTCCAGTTTCCAGTTCCCTGCACTAATACAATACTTTATCGCAGCAGTTCCCAAACTTTTCCAATCCACCTTAGCAGCAAATTTCAGGGACCCATACTGAACTAAGGAGAGAGTTTTTCACTGTTCTAGGAGAGAATTGGTCACTGTTGTAGGGGAAAGTTGGTCACTGTTTTAGAGGGAAAGTTGGTCACTGTTCTATGGGAAAGTTGGTCACTGTTCTAGGGGAAAGTTGGTCACTGTTCTATGGGAGAGTTGGTCACTGTTG
The DNA here is from genome assembly GCF_000517525.1 of Limulus polyphemus. Classification (NCBI taxonomy): domain Eukaryota; kingdom Metazoa; phylum Arthropoda; class Merostomata; order Xiphosura; family Limulidae; genus Limulus; species Limulus polyphemus. Next base: position 320,191 of record NW_013665826.1, on the reverse strand, counting down.
TATGGGAGAGTTAGTCACTGTTGTATGGGAGAGTTGGTCACTGTTGTAGGGGAAAGTTGGTCACTGTTCTAGGGGAGAGTTGGTCACTGTTCTAGGGGAGAGTTGGTCACTGTTCTATGGGAGAGTTGGTCACTGTTGTAGGGGAGAGTTGGTCACTGTTCTATGGGAGAGTTGGTCACTGTTCAACTATTTTTCAGTAATGTTTAGTTCTTTAGTGCTTTTGTTTTGTTTGTTCAAAAACATTTTAGGATTATTATTTTATGAATAGTTTTAAGATAAGAATATGTTTATGTTTTACTGCGACCCACACTCTATCGTATTGTACCAATAAATGTACTTATTCTGGTTTTTCAATGTCATGTTACTAAATTACAATAGACAAAAGAAACAACATACAGGATCCATAAAAGTAAGAACAATGAAACTTCGTACAGAATGATCATAATGCAAACATATATTGTGCGTGTTAATTAAACCAAGTTTGTTTCTTGTAAAACACAAAGCCACACAATGGGTTATCTGTGCACTGTCTACTGCTAGTATCGAAACACAATTTTTAACGTTATAAGCCTACTGAATTACCGCTGAGCCACAAGGTGGAATTAGACCAGGTACAGCAGCGTTCGAAAGTTTGTCTTGCTGTTGAACTTTTCGTAATTTTTCCTTTCATCAGCTGCAAGAACACAACAACAAAAGGAAATATTTATTTTTTCTCATTTAATGTACTGTCTCCCAGTGACACAGCGGTATGTTTGCGGACTTAGACCGCTAGAAACCAGGATTCGATACCCGTGGTGGGCAGAGCTCTTTGTGTAGCTTTGTGATTAATAAGAAACTATCGTTTAATGTAATAATATGAACCAAATTTGCAATAAATAAACTTTCAAAACCGTATTGACGAATATACATATTTTTAATTAAGAATACAACTTATGAACATGGAGTAAATTTCTAGTTTCAAAACAGTCAAAATATGTTTCTTTTTTAAAACGGAAAAACTTTCGAAACACGTATTCTCGTATGAAACAAACATTTTTGTTACACCGTCAGCTTCTCCGTTCCTTTTGAATGACGTTATGACAAGCGGAAATGCTGCTTTATTTTAAGTCTGTAAGCTAAAAGTCCAACAATCAAACTAGGATGATAAGTAAATCATGTCTCGTATCGTACTAGGAATCTCACTATCCACGTTATATAAACTGGTATCGTGTCGTAGCCTGAAAGATAAAAATACAAGTGTTAGTTACTAGACAATGAACATCCTACAGTTTAGCCCCTCATATCTTACCAGTTATGAACGCACACTCCGGAACACACGCCAGCCATTTCATAATAATGGTGATAATTTAATAGATTTATCACATTTATTATTCACAATACTGACTATGGCAAATAAACTTTGTGTTCCTTTGTTAGAATTTCCTTGTAAATCCTTACAGCATAGCATTACACAATTAAACAGGAGCCTTTTTTACACTGTTTTATACAGTACAAAAACTAGCAGATGCAGGAACTCAATCCCGTACAAATATAATTTTAATCAAGTAATAACAACTTCAGATCTGAGTAAACTGTGTACTAAGAGCGAAACTAAAAGCCAACCTGGCCATCAGTAAAGCTAATTAAGTATACTTTTCTTACATTTATAGATATCAGAGTGCATTATTTCTACAGTTGAATATCCTCGTCGTTAACGGTATTTTCAGCCGTACCGAAGCAATTTATGATTAATAGTTAGTATTTCGAGTTATTTTAAAGCTTCACAAAATTAAAATAAGGATCTATTACGTACTCCAGGGAACGAAAAAATACAGAACATTGCAACGCCTCGATAACTGATAAAAAATACAGTTTAACCTAACTGAAAGTTGTTGTTTTTTAGCTCAGAATTATCAGTTTAACCTAACTGAAAGTTGTTTTTTTAGCTCAGAATTATCAGTTTCACCTAACTGAAAGTTGTTTTTTAGCGCAGAATTATCAGTTTCACCTAACTGAAAGTTGTTTTTTAGCTCAGAATTATCAGCTTAACCTAACTGAAAGTTGTTTTTTAGCTCAAAATTATCAGTTTAACCTAACTGAAAGTTTATTTATTTTTTCATACATCTTAATTACTATGATGAAGGTTTGTGTGTTCCCTAAGTAAGGTATACAATATTGTTTGTTTGTTGTTAATTTCATTAACAGTATTGGTTATATTATTATATTTTTACTATACAAACGGTTTTGCATTGTTAGCTAAAATACGTATTTAGGATTACATTAAACCTCCAAAGCTGGATGAGATATTATTGAGATTACGGCTGAAAATATCGTTAGATGTTAACAGCGAGGCTACCCGACTGATAAAATAATGCATTCTAATATTTATAAATAAAAACGTTAGAAAAGTAAATTTAATTAGATATAGATTTTTAGTTTATTCTAATTACATAGCTTACTCTGATTGGAAGTTATTATTATTATCCCAAGCGATTCTGTTGTTGAAGATATTAAATTTCATATTTCTAATTATGTTCAGATTTTTTATAGCCTCACAAGTTAGTGGAAGCTTTCCAATGATATAAATTAGCTTTTAACCAAATTATAGTTTTATGAATATTTTGGGGTCACACTAATACGTATTTAAGAGTTAATTTAATACCAAGTTTGACACACAGTTATTAATGTGGTATTTTTTACACACCGTAATTCACACATTGCGAATATCATTCTAAATAAAGTTTAAAAGTGAGATAATGTCAATCTGATTTTGTCACTATCACGAACAGCCAGACCTGACATGCGTCATTAGATTTAGATCTAGTGTCAACATACGCATCAGATTCAGGTCTAATGAGTCAACATTCGCATCAGGTTCAGGTATAATGAATCAACAAACGTCATTAGATTCACGTCTAATGAGTCAACATAGCCATCGGATATAATGAGTCAACATGCGTCATTAAGTTCAGATCGTGTACATTATAAGTGTCCTTAGAAAAAAATAAAAAATAGAATCTTACGGCAAATCGAATATATCGAAAATTTTTATTTTAAAATCATTATACCGTTGCCAACTTGTAAACCAAGTTGTTCTAGTTCTTAAAGCAAGTTATTCTATTGCATTAATCAAGGGGTCAGCTGATCAAATAGAACTAACTCATCAAATGTTGCTCTCCAGTAACTCAGCGGTAAGTGAGCTGTACAAAACAAGGTTACATTCTTATATATATATACAGATCAGCGCAATAAAGTTGCTTTGAGCATTAGGAAGTTAAAATGGATGACTCGCGACTTGTGTAAAAATTCACGGTTACTACATTCACTCGATCAGAGACAGTTATGGTTTGGTTTGGTTGTTTGGTTGAAGTTAAGCACAAAGCTACACAATGGGCTATCTGTGCTCTGCCCACCACGGTTATCGAAACCTGGTTTCTAGCGTTGTAAGTCCGCAGACATACCGCTGTTTGGTTTGAATTTCGCGCAAAACTACACGAGGGCTATCTGTCTAGCCGTCCCTAATTTAGCAGTGAAGGAAAAGAAGGAGGGCAACTAGTCATCACCACCCACCGCCAACTCTTGGGCTACTCTTTTACCAACGTATAGTGGGATTGACCGCAACATTATAATGCTCCCACGACTGAAAGGGCGAACATGTTTGGTGGGACGGGGATTCTTACCCGCGACCCGCAGATTGCGACAGAGACAGTTTTCAGCGTTTAAATATATTTCAGTTTTTTTACCAAATTGATTTTCTATAATATTGCAGTAACAGCAGTAACCATTTTTAAAGTATAAAATAGGTGTTTAATACAAAAAAGAAAATGCGTCAATTCTAATACCTCAAAATAATAAAAAGTAACTAAATAGTCAAAGACTATAAAAAAACTAACAAAATTCCACCCTAACCTCTGAGTAATAGAGCACAACTCGTAGAGAAGGCGAGTTCTAATGTTTTAATAAATTAGTATTGATTAATAGACGGAAATGGTACGTTATTAGTCTACCCGAAGCGATATCTGATAAATTATACGTAAAAATGAAATATTTCTCAATTAATTACCCGTTTTTCTTCACTCATTAATCCAAACGATTAACTTATGTCACATATTTAATTTCTTCACCAATGTTACACATAATTACGTTATATGGCCTTCCCAAAATTCATAAAGCAAGTTCCCCCCTCCAACCCATTCTTTCCACTATAGGCACACCTCGTTACAAACTTGCTAACTTCCTATACTTCAGCCACTCACTACTACTGAATATACTATCCCGGATTCCTTCCACTTTGAACGTGAACTAAGTCAGATAATCTCTTCATGGCGAGCTTTGATGTTACCTCCCTCTTTACAAATATTCCTCTGAATTAAACTATTAACATATGCATATCTAATAACATTCCTCTAAATGGCTTTTCTGAAAATCAAATTAAGACCATGCTGGATCTTACCACTAATAATTCACATTTTCTGATCCACAACACCTTGTATGAACAAATAGATGGCGTTGCGATGGGCTTCCCACTAGGTCGAACTTTAGCTAATGCATTTCTCTCTTATTACGAACAGAAATGGCTTGACACCTGCCCCATTAACTTTAGGCTTGTTCTGTACAGAAGGTATGTGGATGACACTTTTATTCTTTTTAATAATAGTGATCAATGCTCAAAAGTTTTAGAATACCTTAACTTACAACATCCTGCCATTAAATTTACATGTGAGGTTGAAAATAATTTAGCTTTTTTAGACATGCTCATTAACCGTAATGCTAATAGATTTTCCACATCAATTTACCGAAAAAAAGACGTCCACTGGTCTCTTTACACACTTTGATAACTTTATCCCGTTTACGTATAAACGAAAGCTTGTTACATGCTTACAAAACAGAGCTAACAACCTGTGTTCCACATATCTTATGTATAGATTTATGATTCTGACTGGAATGTCTAGTACGAATGGAAACTTTAACCACCACTGAATGTTTCCTTGGATCTTAGCTTCGCAACAGCGTCCTCTATTGCTAGGCTTTTCAACTAATTTACTCCCTACTCTAAATAATAAACATACGTAAAGTTACTCCTTTCGTTTGAAGGTTATAAATTACTTCTCGAAATGCAAATACTACATACGAGTTTCTCTGAACCTGTTAATGTAGAATAACTACAAGGAATATCCTTATATATCTTTAATAAAAGGGATTAAACCCAAAACTTCCATTTCCTACTTTTCATACACAAATTAACAAATATAATCACAAAAAATTAATAAAAATGGGCTGAATGGATGTTTTTCAAGTGGTAATTAAATCATTAATTGTTGTTGTTTTTGTTTTCGTAAATATAAACGCTTAGTAACATAACAAATGAAATTACCTACCAGAAAATAGAGTCAACTTCCGGAAAGTATAAATATATTTAATTTTTATTCTAAAAAAAAACAAAAAACGACAACATCTGAAAATTATGATTAAATTACCAACCTTCAGTTCGACATTATCACTTTGAAGCTCAAGTAACGTAACTCGCTTATGCGAAGTAAAATAACCAGGCCTCAAACATAAAATATAGTACATATATGAACAAAATATTTCGTTTGTTTGTTTTTAAAGTTAAGCACAATGCTACACAATTGGCTATCTATGCTCTGCCCACCACGGGTATCGAAAGCCGGTTTCTAGCGTTGTAAATCCGCAGACATAACTCTGTCCCACTGGGAGGAGGGGTCAAAATCTATCAATAATAATTTACTGTTTATTTTAAACCTGTTTCAAATAACATACTTAATCATTATTAGAACAAAAATAATTAAAAACACTTCGTTTATCGAACTTGTGTTTCTTTAATTTATGTAATAACACGTGCTTCAAAGCAGTTGTTTAAAGTTTCGTAAACACTTTTATGTTTTATGAACATTTACTAACATGTTTAGTTTTATATAGTATACATATATACATAAACTGTTTATGTTTATAGGAAACACAGTTTCTGAAACTAAAGGAAGTAGTAAAGGAAATAATTATATTTTTCAGTTCACGATTTTATAAAATTGATGTTATTTATTCTACATATTTATTTATTTCTAAAAATACCGCAACAGTTTTGTTGTTACCAAGATAAATAAAAGATACCTTAAAATAATGGCGTATTCCCGCCTTTTATTGAAAAGAAGAAGGAGTTCGTAAATGGCTTAGAGGCCGAATCCATTCTTAGATTAGCTACTCCCTCTGGTGGGACAGCGGTAAGTCTTCGGATTTACAATGCTAAACTAAGGGGTTCGATGCCCCTTGGAGAACGTAGCAGAAAGCCCGATGTGGCTTTGCTATAAGAAAACACACGCACACACACTCTTCAATAGACGATAATTTCTCCGGGTCACGGCTCCTCATAATCAAAGTGAGTCAAGAACTTTACATGAAAACCTACAAATTGTAATAATCTTGGTATCGCTAGCAGATACCTGCATTTCAGCATATTTCATTAGTGTACGTTTTTTGTTGAATATAAAAATAAATTGTGGTAACAGGATGTTAAATTCAAGTTATATTTTGAGAATTTCTTGCTGAAGTGATTAATATTAGAAAAGGCTATAATACTAAACATTCTACAGCAATAACCTCTTCTACAAAATAAAAATAGCAAAATAATCAACACTGGTATTAATGAATCTCATAAGGTAGAAATAAATTATGATAATGATTTGTTTTCGGACAGTGACAATTAAGAATCTGAATATTGCGAATCCTGTGGTTCAGAGTAAAATGATTCTCACAGCTTACAGGATCAACCGGTACCCTGGTGTTAAAGTATTTCCAGTGAAAAGTAAGAATTTCGAAGATGTAATTCAATGACATTTCCCAAACTCTTTACTTTTGAAAGGACAATGATAATCTTTGTCCATTGTTAAATTCATTCAGTTTTTTTTTTTTTGTTTTTGCTTTCGGTAGAAGAAAAATCCCTTCAACGATTGGTTTACTCTTAAGCAATGTGCAGAGAAAACGCCAAAGTTTTAGGGTTACAAAATGTTTGTATTAACTGTTGTGACTGTGATTGTGTTCATTTTTTCATTAAGAAGACCTAATATCGGGTTGGATCACTTTTTTTCGCGATAACAATCTGGAGTCGGCTTGGAATAATCTCTACAAGATGTTGAAAGTTGGCTTCTTCAATTATTATATCATATTCATATATTTCGTCAGAAAACTAACTGCGGTTGTGAATCTATTCTTCAAGTTTAAAAAATGTTAAATAATATTAAGGCCCAGTGACTGTGCTGGACAAAAAAAGTGACTATAGTTACTCTCGTGCTCTTCAACCCTATTATCAACATTATAGACATGAGGCATTGTTGTCTTGGAAGAACCCTTGCTTATCGATGGACACGATTAGCAACAACGTACAGTTACTGTCTGGTTTTTATTCACTCTTCTAAAAGAACCAAATTATCAAACCTCGGCTAAAAAACATCCTCTATGTCACTTGGTCTTTTCCAGCAGCTTGCATTACCAGAAAAATATAAGCAGGGCCAAATGTCTCATTGAATTTTCTCGTATATAGAGGGTTAAGTGCGTTGTATTAAAGCAACATGGGATAAGTAAATCAGCTAATCACGTGACAACCACAGCCGATATAAAGTTGCGGTGGAACGGCATATATCAGAACTACGTTTTGACACTGTTTAACATGTTATAGGTAATGTGATGCCATCGACAATCGAGTGTCTTTGGAAAGAGTACGTAACACCTTTTTTGATGCAAAATATTCGTACACCCAAATCGTAAAGATGTGGCCAGGTCACAAATTTAAAATATCCAAATTGGAATATCATTTATGCTTGATGGCATTGGAAATCAAAAGAACATGGATGAATTTGGGATACCAGGGTAATCCAGAAAGAGACTTGCCACAAGTGGTAACCCTACCATAGTAAGCAAATTGCAGCATTTTGTAAAGTTGCGAATACACACAAACGCAATGATCAGTGGCAAAAGCATTCCAGGGATCAGTACACAACATAATCAAAGGAATCTTCATTCGGTAAAGAGACACAAGTAACGTGTACACAAACTGCTTCCATTACAGATTTGTTCAACCATCACATACCTCAAGCAGCTGGGGAATGAAACGTGTATTCATACTATCTATTTCATGCAAAGAGATATTAGTCAAGCCACCTACGGATTTCTGTGCGATCAGACTGTTGAGACGATAGCTGGGAAACCGTTGCTCTCATACACTCGATGGATTATGGAAAGCTGCAAGGACGATGAATGTGCATTGGACATGACAACTTACGACGGTACCTTTTAAAATGGAAAGTACTGTTCAGGACTATTGTCAAGATGAACGGTCATTAGGTACAGCGTGATCGACATAGACTCCAACGACGTAGAAAGATTCCAAAACTGCTTTAATATAACGTACTTAAACAATGGCAGTACAAAAACGAGTGAAACGCAACGTATCAGCCTATATTACACACACTTCTAATCGTTCATTGTCCAAGGTTTAGTTTCTAAGCGCCACTGAGCTTTCCTTTCTTATTTGCATCTGGCACCAGCGGTTTTTGAGTTGGATGTTAAGCCACAATACAGTTTTTGTAATGTCCTTTGCATGATACGGTTGTGTTGGTCAAAGCTTGCGATCTCTTTTTAAGGAATCGGTCAGTTGAAACACAGTCTGATGTCCGTGATGATGTACAAGCCTATCCATTCGTTTTTCCCCTCATTCTTTTAAATCAACAGATCTTATAAGAATGTCTTAATTGTCTACCTTTCTTGGGACACTATATTTTTCGCACTGCTACTTCTCACAAACCCACGCACTTTTGTTTGGTGAAACTCGAATGTTTAATTTTTTAAATATGGCATGATTCTATTTCTTAAGAAATGTTTGTTCACTGGAACAGATTATAAAATATGTACATTGTTGCAATGTAAGAATGGATTTCCCAAACGTTCCCTAAGATTCTTCAAGTCATTGCTCTGACATAGTATTTCTTGGCTTGTTGACTTATTTTTCAAACTTCTCAAAATGCAGCAGATATTATGTTTGTATTTTATTCGTCCTTGTAAGGATACACAGATCAGCGATTCATGAAGTCTCAAATGGAAGTTTTTAATAGGATCTATTCTTTCTCCGCCTGAGTTCCTGCCCAGTTCGTGGTAGCGCTAGTCTGGTCCCCTGCATGCCTTTCCACTCAGGCTGTTAAGAGTACCAGCAGCCATACCCTAGTATTCTCTAACCCAGCAGTTTGGTGAGCAGCAAAGAGTTTCTCATGCCCATAGGGTATCTCAGATATCAAATTTGTCAGTTATTGTACAGAGTGTTCGAAAAATCTGGAACCACAGACACTTCAACGAATTTTACAGAATGTGTTCCACATGCTCTCCTTGTAGTTCGAAACAAGTTTGGATTAATAGCAGGATTAACTCGAATTTCTCAGGCATTGACAGTTCCATCATCAGTCACGTATCTAAAATTAATAAAATCTGCAAACCATCTATGGTTCCAGACTTTCCGGATACCCTGTAGAATTAAAGAACCTCTTGGGTAAACATGGGTCTCCAATTTCTGATTACTCCTTGTAGAACAAGTGTATAAAATGAGTATGATGATTGACAGTTATGGACTAATGCATTGTGACACATCATATAGATCGGCGGACTTATAATCCAGCGGTATTTTTAAAGTCCAGCTGATAAGCTAAAATCATTAAAAACTATGAAAGAAGTATAATGTATTTTATTTTTAACATGTAAAATCATTTCAAAATCAAATCCATCCTGAATGCTGTCTTTTAAATCTCCCACTGCCATGGACACACATATGTCCCTGTCTATGAAATTACCATAACCTTATATAACTCTTGTTTTACCCTTAAAAAGTAAGTTTCCATGAAGTAAATCTTCTGAGAAATAGGATTGCAAGAAAATTAACAATTCTGAAATGAATTAAAAAAGTTAATGTTGCACAATAACTCTTGCAATCTGAGAACATAATCGTACGTGTGAAACATTTCAAGCAAACTTATCTCTAAAAAAATATGATGATATGACAAATAAGAAGCTAAAGATACATAATTTATATAACGCCACAGGTGTTTCTATACCTAAATGTAAACCATTCTGACATGGCCTGGTGGTTAGCGCACTCGATGCGCAGTCTGAGAGTTACAAACTCGAATCCAGCCCCCAAACATGCTCACCCTTTCAACCGTCTGGCATTATAATGTGACAATCAATTTCTCTATTAGTTTGTAAAGAGTAGCCTAAGATTTGGCGGTGGATTGTGTTTACTAGCTACTTTCCTTCTAGTCTGTCACTGCAAAATTAGGGACAGGTAGTTCAGCTAGCCCTGGAGTAGATTTGTACAAAATTCTAAAACAAACAGACAAATAAAGGTAAAGCAGGCACTGAAAGAGTTGTTTTCTCATAAATGGGACATGAATGAATTAAAAATTCCTTGTCACGAAAAAACAAAAAGCAGTTTGAAACATCTGTAATTTATGCACGCTAGAAAGGAATATAGCAAAAGGCTAAAAACGATTTCCTCCAAATATTTTCTAAATTCCCTTTTTGTATTCCATTTGTATTCTTTTTTATAAATACATTCTCCAAATAACATTATTTTGATGTTTTAAACATAGACCACCAGCATGATTCAAATCAGTATCATTCTACAAGAAATAATTTATATTATTTGACTTTCAAAATGATCACGAAACAGTAGCTACTTTAAATAAGTTATATGGCAATGACTAGTGATTGTACTGTTGATAGTGATGGAAGGTTATAGATATCAAACACAAGCAAACAAGACACATATCAAGTTTACCTTAGGAATTGGAAACTCTTCGCTTTATATTAAGCAGAGGATGACTAACTTCTCATCGTTTTTGACGAGGACGATAATTTCAGTAAAAACCGAGAAAGCTGATTAAGATGGTAAGCCCAGTAAAAACCGAAAAAGTAGAGGACTTTATTGAGATGGCAAACCTAGTCAAAGCTGAGAATTGTTTGTTTGTTTGTTTTTGAATTTCGCGCAAAGCTACACGAGGGCTATCTGCGCTAGCCGTCCCTAATTTAGCAGTGTAAGACTAGAGGGAAGGCAGCTAGTCATCACCACCCACTTCCAACTCTTGGGCTACTCTGTTACCAACGGATAGTGGGATTGACCGTCACATTATAACCCCCCCCCCCCACGGCTGAAAGGGCGAGCATGTTTGGTGGGACGGGGATTCGAACCTGCGACCCGCAGATTGCGAGTCGAGCGCCCTAACCACCTGGCCATGCCGGGCGAAAGCTAAGGACCTGATTGAGATGGCAAGCCCAAGCAAAACTAAGACAGCTGAGGGCCTGATTGAGATGGTAAGCCTACTCACAGTCGGTCAAGATTGGAAAACATAGAAAGGGAGTCAGCTGATGACAGGAGAGAAAGGTCTACGCACAGAGCACCAAAATAGATTTAGTTACCACTATAAAGTTGTGTGAAACACAGACTTAAGATATTACATCATTAGCTAAACTGGTTAGTTGCTTAATCTCTCAAAAATTCGGCAGACTTTTGTAATAAAGTTAAGAAACTGTAACTTTCAAGCAGCACTTCAAGAATCGTTAGAAGATATTTCTCTAGCAGTACTTGTATCTTACGTAAAAGAAGTACTTGTGGATACACAAGTGAATCATTTATATAATATTTCTGAGCTTGTATAATTTAAAACTGCTACAGATAGGAATATGTGTTCCTGATACACGAAACTCAAAGATGCTTAAGAAAAGCTTCCTTTTCAGACGCCAAAATTTTGGAACCATAATAAAAAAAGGTATTGGTTTTCTTTGATATAGATATTGAATTTTTACTCTATCCATCAAAACATGTATGTTTACGATGCAATGGTTATAGCAAAATTGTTGAAATGGTCAAAAGTGAGATCTCTGAAAGAGAGGGAAAAAAAAAACTTGACAAACTCAAGCAGTTCCTGACTCATTCCTTACCTTGGCAAATATTATACTGGTTGAAACAACGAAAAAACTGACCAGGATAAACTTGCTACAAATACAACTATTATAATTTGCTAGCTCTGGATGTCCAACTGTATGACCACAATAATGCACTACAACATTAAAAATGAAAACTACTGGTTATCCATTTAACACTTGTTCTACATGCCAGAATAAAAAAAGAAAGATGTTGTTGATAAAATTTACCACCTAGGGCAGTTAATCTGGGGATTAAAATATGTCAATAGGGCTAATCTCTGCTGTACAGCTCTGCGTAATGTATTCAAAACTATTAACACGAGTGACGTGTTACAAAAAACTTTATTTGATGACTGTGAGGTTATGGTTCTATTATATACCTATTGGTATCACCATGGGATTATTATTCCATTATAGCTATATTTCTTTTTTATAAGTGCGAGGCTACTGTTCACTTTTACCGTGTTTCTTATTACTGTGAGGTTATGGTTCTATTATAACGATATTTTTAGCTGCGGCATAGCGGATCATAGAATGGCTCTGAGTTCTTCAAGTACAAACTTTTACTTTATAGCTCCGTCACCTTCTGATCAATTAGAGATCTCCACCCCCCCCCCCCCAGTTTATACATGCGGTGGGCAGAGCACAGATAGCCTATTGTGTAGCTTTGTGCTTAACTTCAAACAAGCTAACAAAATTTGAGATCTAATCACAGTTTGGGACTCAGGAGGCCAAACCCTTTCGATTGGTGTATTTAATCACGTCCAAGGTCTCATAGATTAATCTATTCTAATCCTGCCTAAAATAATTTCAACTTGAGGCTAGGCTAGAGGAGATTCTGATGAGTAATAAAATCGAATTGGGTGTACGCGCACCCCACGTTTGGTATTGCTGGCGCACAAAAATATAGCTAATAAATAGAGGAGGGGAAGGTCTCATAGATTAATTTAATTCTAATCTTGCATAAAAACCTTCAAGTGCCGCAGCTGTCAAGGATTTCCTCTTATTTATTACTGTTAGATTATTGTTCCATTAGAACCATATTATTATCGTTGTTCTATTGTAATAATGTTTTCTGTTGACTGCGAGGTTACTTTTCGATTTTTTAGAACGTGCAGAAATATAACTTCAACATTAGAGATAAAGTTTGTGACTACTTTACTTTGATAATGTTATTTGATATTCATTGTTATGCGAGAACTGACATCATATTCCGATCAGCTAAAAATATAATAAAGTCTGACATTTTTATCATGCGCGCGCGTGTGTGTTTGTTTTTCCTGTGGACAAAGCATGGAAAGCATGTATTTCGATAGTAGTTTGGGATAGTTAGTTTAGTATGCTAACCACTAGGCCACATGTGACATGCTTTTGCTTCTATATTGTCACTAAAAACTGGTCAAAACGAGGTATTTGTTTTTGAATTTCACGCAAAGATACACGAAAGCTATCTGCGCTAGCCATCCTTAATTTAGCAGTGAAAGACTAGCGGGAAGGCAGCTAGTCATCATCCCCCACCGCCAACTCTTGGACTGCTCTTTTACCAACGAATAGTGGGATTGACCGTCATATTATAAAGCCTCCACGACTGAAAGGGCGAATATGTCTTGTGGGACGGGGATTCGAATCCGCGACTCTCAGATTGCGAGTCAAGCGCCCTAACTACCTGGTCATGCTAGGCCAAAACAATACCTTCGTAGATCTGAGTTAAAAACTAGTAAATAACGTTGCTAATGTAATACACTATCTAAGATTAAGCAACACCATAAAACAAAAACTTATGGTGACTAGAATGCACCAATTCATCAGTTGTGTACCTCAGACTAGACAGATTTATTGAAAAAGGATCTGGATGTTAAGAGACATTTGGAGATAAAAGGTGGGAAGATAACTTTTTGTATAACTTGAACCTACCCAATCCGAAAATTTTTTGCTACCAAATTCAATTTTTAATTAATGGGCTTCTGTTATAATAAAAAAAAAGGTTGCTAAATAATAATTTTTATGCTATTCATTTTATGCAGTAGACTGCTATATCTTGGTAAAATCGTTGTGAGGGATGTCATAGCAATAATGTTACATCTACAAGGCACCAGGATACTTACCTTAAAATATAGATACCAATCTACTGTAACTGTCCCACGCTGTGACAAATATTCATGTATCTAACAAATACAGAAGTAATGACGATGACTGAGTATTTTAATTTTATGGGGCAGAGGTCATAAAATGTCAATATGTTTTTGTTTTTATCAGGAAAACCTATAGGTTCTAGAATTGTGCAGAAGATATGGAGCAGCACATATACAGAACAGACACAAGAAACATTTACTGAAGTTCGTAGATTTTGGAAGCTTGTATTTAGTTTTGTCATTTCTTCAATAATCTGTCGATGTAACATTATTATTACAACACACCTATTTGCCGGTCATTATTACTACAACTTGCAAACTAGAAACCCAAAAACCTCAAAATTGGGCTTCTTATCAAGCATTTTGAAGATCTTGTACCCCAAAATGCCCTTGATGCTTTTTTCTCGAACTCCAGACTTGTTTACCTTGTCTTTGTTGTTATTTTTGTTGCTGTTAAGCGCAAAGCTACACAATGGGGTATCTGTGCTTTGCCCACCACAGGTGTCGAAACTTGGTTTTTAGCATTTTAAGCCTACAGACTTACCCCTATATCATTGGTGTACTGATATTTTCTCCCGTAATCCCAATAATCTCTTATAAGTTTCAGCGAGTTTAGAAGATTTATGCTAAGCTAACAATCCAAAATAACACTCATAATAAAACATCATAGACAATAAACAAATGAAAAATAACAAAGTTAAATATACACAGAATAGAAAGAAGTGGTTATAAATACAAAAGAGATTTTTGTGTGTTTGCTGTTAATCACAAAGTTACAAGATGATCTATCCACGCAGTTCCCACCACATGATCGAACCCCTAGTTTCAACGCTATACGTTTTCAAGCTTAACGCTGAGCCACCAGAGCGTTTGTTTTAGAGTAAAGTCACATTGAGCTATCTTCTGAGTCCACCAGGTGGGATCGAACCCCTGAGTTTAGCGTTATACGTCCGTAAACTTATAGCTATTCCACCAGGGGTAAAAACTGATTTAGAATGTTAAAACACGTCTTGAACTAGAGGCGTATTTAACTCATTCAAATGTTCAATGTGCTGACACTAAAAGTAAAGAAATAACATTATTATGTTTATAAAAGCTTATTGTCTTCCACTGCTGGTACACGTGCTATTTTCAGACTAAGAAAGTGCAAAAGATAAAATCGATACCGTTGGCTGAAGCATATGCAGCTGTTTATTTCAGTGTGTGGGACTCGTGTAAAAAAATCAATTATACTTACTCACTTTCTACTTGCCGACAGTCTAGTCTAATTTCAACCAACGTTACACCCCTTCCCCCACACACACCACCACCACCCCACAGTACCGGCTCCTTAGTGTTTAGAGGATTTTCATATGTTTTAAAACAGTGAATGATTTGTAGATGACAGAGAACATGCGTGTTTTCCAGTCACGACCATAATCTCCCTTAGGGTACCGGGGACGAATCCAAAAGTTTGTTTATTTTGCTGTTAAGCACAAAGCTACACAATGGGCTATTTGTGGGGTATCGAAACTCGATCTTTAGGGTCATAAGTCCAGAGATTTACGACTGAGCAACAAAGGGACGACCCAAAAAGGAAAACTTTGAATGGAAGTGCAAAGATTGATTGTAAAAAGCGAATAGCAGATTACTGGCTGGTTTTGTGGAAGCTCGAAAGTTCATCGTATAAACACAAAATTAGAAACAAACTTCGTTTGTTTTTCTGAATACTTCTTGTAATAATTGTGTGTTTGAAGAGTCTGGTAATGTGGAAAATTAAGTGTTTGGGTATACATATTAACAGTAAAAGTAACTCTATAATTCTAGGAACCCATGAGTGAAAACAAAGGAGAAGATACTGTAATATGTCAACCACATTACATCGGCCATTTCAGTGCTAACGAGACCTTTCGTCCAATACCATGGATCAACAGGCCGGCTGGGTACCACAGATGCAGTAGTGGTGTAGGTACAATATACAAATATTTAGCATTAATTTTCATAAACAACAACTTTCAGAGTGTGAATCAAATTACGCAAGTGAATTGTAATTATTAGAAATTTCATTTAAGTCATTAACAAATCAGTTTTTTAGGTAAGAATTAACAACACAACATCATTTATTTTGCTAATTTTACTGTTATTCACAAGAACTGCCGAACCAACAAGCTACTCTTTTTTCTCCTGGAGCAATTCATGCAATCACAGCACCAACGGGAGAAAACTACATTAGAATTTCTATGAACCCATGGGTGAAAGTAAAGGAGAATATGTTAAAATATTTCAAATACACTACAGTTGACATATACAGTGCCGACGAAACATTTCGTCTAATACCAAAGCTAATCAGGATACGACAGATATAGTAGTATCCTAGATGATATGCCCCCCAGTGACACAGCGGTATGTCTGCGGATTTACAACGCTGGAAACCGGGTTTCGATACCCATGGTGGGCAGAGCACACATAGCCCATTGTGTAGCTTTGTGCTTAACTTCAAAAAACAACAACAACATAGGCGATATATATATATATATCATTATTTTTCATGAACAGCATGAACGTTTATAGCTTTTTAAAAAGTGGAGCCAGTTTGAGAAGTGGCTTATTATTATCTTATATCATCTACAGGCGATAGGATTTACACCTTTCATCAAATGCACTATATACGGCGGGAAATATAAGAGCTTCAAAGGAGTTTTAAAGTTTCTGTTTGTTTTATTCAATCGCAAAGTTGCATGATGAGCTACCTGTGTTAGGCCCACCACAGGATCGGTCCCCAAATTTTAGTTTTCTAACTTTTCAATCTTACCGCTTAAGCCGCCACAAGGACAGTTTTAACAGGAAGTCATTTCAACGTTCAGTGTTCAGATAATGATATAAAATATAGGATGACAAATACAAGTAGTCCAGTTACCAACTCCTGATTTGGTCCTGAACCCCCCCCCCCCAAATCTCCCAGTGGTTTTTATATCTTTGGGACCTACTGATTAAGAATCTGCATGATGCTATCCTGGCTTTCTTGAGAAGTTTAAAATATCCAACATGGCCACTGTGACATGAAGTTGTTATATCTTCCTTTCTACAGCAGCTAAACAATGCATTTTGTGTCTATTATCAGGTATTGGATGTCTTATAATTCATTTCTGACCTTATTTAAACGATATAAACATTTCTTATATCATTATATGCACAAAACTATGTAAACGGACTGTTATCCCTCCTTTCATTGCTATTAATGTTCTCATGAGCTTGTGGGGCCACATTTTTAGTCTCATCTTTTCCAAGTAACATTTAATACGTTTAAATATTTCACTCTTATCTTAAGTACACATCTGATTTTAAACATTTATGATCTGAAATCCATCTGGTTCTCAGCCAATGCAGATGACTAATGTAACTGCATTATGTATATTTTTACTCAGTAGATGACACTACTTGCACACCACCATCTATCAATTAGGAGTGCCTTGTCATAGCATAAGGGATCGTATTTGAAAATCACTATGACACATGCATGACTAAAATGCAACCAAAGATAACGATCACTACTCCTAAACTAAAATCTCTTACACTGATGTCTGAGACTCTCTGTGAAACATACATTTGGAATGTAGCAATTGATCAGACTTTGGTTGATTCAAAGAAGACTCAATCAAGACAATGTTATCAGTGGCTATGGCATAGGATGTGCAACCAGCACCTGCTAAAATGCTACAGATAATTAGCTGTGGATTTCCACAGACACCAGCCATGTGCAACAGCAAAATGTGAATATTTTACTGTCCAGCTTGCCTACAACTGTCATAGGGAAGATGGTTGTCAGCACACATGGACCAAAACTGCAATGATGCACAGTGATGATGAAGAGAAGGAAGAAATATGTGATGAGCTAGTAAGAAACATAGCTAGTTTGACGATAGAATACTGACAATAAGTAGTTAGCAATTTTCTACAACTAAAAGTAAGACACTGAAATAGAATAAGCTGAGCACCGATTTTCCAATATGTATTTGCTAAAGATTATTTTTCACTCCAGTATACTTAGCATTCAGTAGCATGTTGTATCAGTTTGTAACAAATATAGAAAATTATCATTATTAGCTGTTCTTTTTAATTTGGTGTTTTTTTTTCTACATACTTGATTACATACTTTACATACATACGTTGTAACAGACTTAGTTTATGAATCCCGGAGGCAAGATTTGGCCATTTATTCATAAATGGCAGTCATTTTAGGAGACGTTTTGGTATATAGTGATATACAAAATTATTCTATCGGTTAAATAAAGTCAGAAATGAGTTTGGACCCCAAAACCTAATAATAGACATAAAATACATTGTTCTAGCTGACGTAGAAGGCAAGATATGAGCAATTTTATGTCGCGGAAGCCGTGTTGGCAGTCATCTTGGACATTTCAAATTTTTCAAAGTTGCCACGGTTGCATCACGCAGATTCTTAATCAACAGGCACCAAAAACCTAAAACCCACTGAAAACCATTAAAGAGTTTAGGGTTCTGCTAAGGCTATAGCGATAAAATTATGAAAAACAAAGATATCTAACGAAAAAAAAGCAAATAATCAAATTCAACTGAATATTAAAACTTTGGGTTTTACGTGTGATAGCTCTCACAAACATATCCATGTAAAAACGGGTCAAATAATCGGTGAATATTGAAAATAAAAATCACCAAATTCTGAAATTAGCTGATCTGCAGCTTATTATTAATGGTATTTTAGAAGAATTTTTGAGTAATTTATCGAAGTTCTAAGGATATGTGTGTTTCTATTTTGTACATTATTATTATTATGAAGACTACTTTGTTTCTGGCACGTTTAGCAGTTTCTTTTCGAAATTTCTAAAAACAACAAAAAATTTTTTGCGTTAGAGTCATGAAATTCGCTTTGTAAGGTAATCTGGGTACTGTCAAAAATGGATGAAAAGCTTCATTAGAGATGTTACATAAGAAAAAAGAATTCAGGGGGAGGATAACAGATAACAACACAAATATAGCCATGTTAAATACCACTTAAAAGACACGCACCCCACCATCACCACTAGACTTTTTCTCACATTAGAAATGCAGCATATTTTATCAAAAATTATAAATAAAATTAGTGACAAAGGACTGTTACTTTTCATGAGTTTTTGTACACTATGCATTCCATACAATGATGAGCGAAATGCTTTGAAAACTGCTCAACCTCACAAAGTAATCGATTTATCCAAGTGTGTTTTCTTTTTAGATAACCTTAGTTTAATTACTAAAATCCATTCGTACTATAGGTGCTTCCATGAATTATTAAACTGGCATCTAACTTTACTAACTTCTTTATGGATGATATCAAAATCAGTTCTTAC
>NW_013665826.1:281915-299933 GCF_000517525.1 Limulus polyphemus | reverse complement strand
GGGGGGGGGGTGGCTTAATTAATTGTTTCGATTTTAACTATATACATTTAAAGTTATTTTTCTTGTTTCTTTGTTTTGAATTTCGCGCAAAGCTACTCGAGAGCTGCCTACGCTAGTCGTCCCTAATTTTGAAGTGATAGACTAAAAGGAAGGCAGCTAGTCAATACTACCCACCGCCAACTCTTGGGCTACTCTTTACCAACAAATAGTAAGATTGACCATCACATTATAACGACCCCTCGGTTGAAATTTCGAGCATGTTCAGTGATGGGATTTGAGCCGCGGCTCGTATAACAACCAAGCCATGTCATGCCTTTAGAGTCATAAATGCTTGTTTTATTGTTCTGCGTGAAACTTCAAAGTGGGCTATAATTAACGTACCCACCACAGGAATCGAGCCCCAATTTTTCGCGTTATAAGCTGTAGAAGCGAAATTTAAAAGTTTTGTTTGTTAGTTATTGTTAAACGCGATGTTACACAGTAGTCTATCCGTGCTCTGCCTACCGCAGGTATCGAAACTTGACATTTAGCGTTATAAGTAGATACACAGACTCAACGCTGAGCCACGGGGTTGTGGGGGGGGGGGAGACTATCTTTAGTTAAAGGCTCAAATCAAATCTCGCTTGTTATGTTCTTTTTTTTAGATGTTTTTATCAAAATTTAAAAACATTTAAAACATACTAGAGCAGAAAGAAAGATTTTCTCTTTTTTGATCATTTTCAAAGATTTTTTTTATTTGTTCCTTGTTAAGCACAAAGCTACAAAATGGGTTATCTGCGCTGTGCCCACCACGGGTATTGAAACCCGCTTTGTAACGTTATAAGCCTTCATACTTGTGCTGTGTCACTGGGGAAATTTTTAAATAATATATTTATACATCATCGCGAGCAAATAAACGTACGTATAGTTTACTGGCAAAATTACCAGATCCGTTTATTTGTTTTTAATGTAAAACCACACAATGCATTATCTGCGATCCATTCATCGCAGGAATCGAACCCTGGAATTTATATATAAATATATAAAGCTATCACTGATCCACCGGGAGACAGCAGATCAGACATCCAAAGTTGTAGTTGGTTGGTTGGTTTTGAATTTTGCGTAAAGCTACACGAGGGCTATCTGCGCTAGCCGTCCCTAATTTAGCAGGGAAAGCAGTTAATCATCACCACCCACCGCCAACTCTTGGGCTACTCTTTTTCCAACTAATAGTGGGATTCACCGTCACTTTATAACGTCCCCACGCCTGAAAGGATGAACATGCTTGGTAGGAGGGGGGATTCGAACCCGCAACCCTCAGATTGCGAGTCGAGCGCCCTAGCCACCTGGCCATCGAAAGTTATGTGTTCAAATAAAGACGATATACTGATTTGTATTGAAATTGTTACATTAAATGAAAAATTATGTGTGACCGTAACGTTACAATTTTTACAGGAACGGTAAGTTTGGGAAAAAGTATCAGGTACAGTAGCTACTTAATGGTGTAATCACTAAAAAAAAAAAAAGAGGTCAAATTAGAAAAATAGGTCGTGTACTAATTATAAAAAAGGCCAGATTACAAGAATGAATCTCTGTAAATAAGGCCAAATTAAAGGCCCTCTAGTAAATAAGGGGTGAGTTTACGGAGTTACAACGCTAAAATCCAGGGTTTGACACCCTATTGTAAACAAAACGCAGATAGCCTATTGTGTAGCAATTAAAGATGTGTAATCTACAAAAAGGGCCAAACAAATAGAAAAAAAAACGGTTCAGCCCTTCAAAGATGTCATGAAATAATCTAATTAAACAGAACACAGTTGAGACTAACTTACCCAGTCTCTCATTTTGTTTATTTGTATGTTTTAGAGCAAAGCCACATTGGGCTATCTGCTGTATCCACCGCGGGGAATCGAATCCCAAACTCTAGCGTTTTAAGTTCGTAAACTTACCGCTGTCCCATCAGAGAACCAAGTCGCTCATAGTCAGAAAACTTTATAGCAACTAATATAAAATATATCAATCAGTGGAGAGCTTTTTTTTTTCATTTAGACCAAAGCTTCACAATAGGAGATTCACGCTCTGTTCTACGTGGGGAATCGAGCCTCGAATTTTAGAATTGTAAGTTTATAATTTTACCGCTGTCCCATTGGGGGACAGGGTTAAATTTCTTTTAACCGTGTATTGTTGAGGTATTTGGAAAAATACTGTGTTTTCTTTTAGTTAAAAAGTGTTAACTGTTTTACTTTAACATTTCTACGTTTATATTAACAGTCCGTGTGTTTGTCGCACGTATTGTGTTCAACTAAGGTGTATAAATATATATAGTTTTTATGCTCACGCTAGTCAAACTTGGTCATATTCTATTTCCCACGATATAGAATATTTAGGTGGCAGATACATGTTTGTAACTTGACTTATTTGGTAAACATAGAGCCGGGAGTGGGTTAGTACCTTGACTGTGAATTCGATAATTTTTATAGTTAGCGACCGTTGCTTCACAAATCGTTTCATACTCTCTAACCGTGGGCGTGTTCTATTCAACCATCAAACAAAATATTCCAAAAGTATGAGCGCGCTTCACTATTTTATTTCCCTCTAGAACAGCTATGCGCAGATAGCACTTTATTTAGCTTTGCGCAGAAGTTTGAAACAAGCTGACTACTGTACTTCTTGAGAAATCTAGTTGCCCTTGCACATACTCACCCTCAGGCATGTATGGGGTCATCTATTACATAAAATGTTATTAACATATTTTATTTTGCTTAGTAATAATTTAATTTGATAAATGTTTGTAGCTTTAACTGAAGAAATATTATTTGTGGATGTACGTGGGTAAAAATCGACACGATCAACACTGTGACACAGCCTTTTTTTGTCGCGCGACATTTCGACTTTCCACATCTTATCTCGCGAGTGACACTATCCTCAGATCTCAGCTTTAAATGGCAGCGCTGCATCAGAAAAAAAAAGAAAAAAAATGGCATGTGTCTTACTGAGTGTTATTATAATCTGAAACTGACATTTGCTAGCAAAGTAATGGCTGGTGATGTGGGGACAAAAGGAGCTTCGTCAATCATATTAACAACTTATGAACAGTGCTCTGTAACTTAAAGTTGTATTGATGAAATGATACTAAGTAACATTTTATATCCATTTAAATTAAAGTGACTAAATTCTTGTGCAAATTTTAATTATACTCAGTAATATTTTTTCTTTCAACCTCGTACCATTTGCTCCTTTACTTTTTAAAACAAACCGCTAACTTTAAATCTATAATAATGTTTGGTTTCCCTATCGTGACATGTGACACTCTTATTTTTGCTAACTTTTGACACTGGACACTTTCATATAACTGACTTACAACACTGCACTAGTTTTTATGACCCCCACACCCACTTATTTTTCTGGGGGGAAAATATAGTACGAACACTCGATATATCTGTATTATATTTTCGTAAAATAGTACTGAATGAAAATAGATATTGACACCGTACACCCATTTGGTGGTGTTTGCAACATTAACCTTTACAAAAAGTCATAGCTTGTTAACGTTTATAACTTCTACCCTTGTAATTTAAATCTTCTAATGACGTCATAAGACGTATATTGACGTGATTCAAGGATACTGTTGCCAGCTGAGTATACTCTCAGTCCAAGTATTTTTTGTCTGTTTGTCGTGTGCCACTGGAGCTGTTTTAAAGTTTATTTGTGCCCGACGCCAGAGACGTAGTGAATGAATTGTTAATTTCCACAGATGTTGAATTTCATCGTATAGGTTGGTGTTTAACATTATGATAAAATTTAAGAGTTAAATACAAGGGCCTAACTTTTTATAAATAACAGTTTTAGCAAAATAATATTTGACTAGTAATAATAATAATAATAAAACATTGGACTAGAGAGTACGGTACAGCAGCACCTAGTATTTCTATGTTTTTTTTTCGGTGCAAAAACTTAATTTCAAAACGAAGAACAACAGCAACTGAATAAAACAACAACAACAAGAAAAAACGCCAGCGTACTTACTATAATCTAAGTTGCGTGCTTACGTTATATTACATTTTACTCAAGTCTTTGGGGGATGGATATCAAAATGAAAAATATTAGAAGTAGTAGGATTATATAAGTTATTAGTATTACCGCTGTCCTACCTGGGACATTAGTATTGGTATAACAGTTTATGTCAAGTATACCCGGTGAGATCTGTTAAGTATCGTCATCGATGTCAACCTCCATTTCTCAGTGTATTAGTATTACTATAGGGTTGAGTACGTTATGTTAAAATGATTTTTAAACATACAAATCAGCCGATATAAACTCGTAGTAGTACGGAATGTATCAGAACTACATTTTGACATTGTTTGGCGTTATTAGATAGTGTGATATCATCACAATCTGAGCGCTTTTGAGAAGGGTATGTAACAGACGGGAATATCTCTTGTACTTAATGACATTGAAAAAAAAAAGGAAGATGAATCAACCTGGCAAATAAGGATCATCCATAAAGAGACCTCAAAAAAGTCGTACCCTAGCCGTGGTAAGCAAAATTCTGACAGACGAGAACCCACGAACACAAACCGTCCATGTGACCTATGAAACAGTACGCATAATAATCAAAAATTTGTTGAAGCTGGATTCTTTTAATTTCAATATTTCTGACAGTTTGTTCCATTTACTGTAATTTTTCACTAATCAAGAAGGATTCCGTTTGAAAATGATGTCACAGGTTGTGGGCTCACCAAGATAAGGCTTATTTAATTAGTATCTCCTGTTCAACCGTCACATTTATCAAGGAGCTAGAGAATGAAACGAATATTCATACTACTCCATATGAAGATATATGGCCAAGTCGTCGGACTGTTAAAACAAAACATTGGAAACTATGATCCTCGTAAAACAAATGGCTTATGGAAAAGCAGCCAAGAGAAATGGTATGTTTCAGTCTGAAAATTTCAGACATGATAGCTTTAAGATGAAGTCTTTTGCAATGAAAACTACGTTGCAGGGCTATTGTCAAGATGTCGTCAGTTAGAGCAATACCATATGTGACAATGTGGACTGAAATGATGAGGTGAAACTTCAAAATCGTTTTAATATAAGGTTCCCAACCTTTTATAGTACTACGGTGTTCGGTAATATTATTTATACTAATAGCATCTGTGAAAATAATGTTATAAGCTGTATCTATATAAATATAATAGTACAGTCTGTTATATGTCCACGTAACTACTCCGCAGGGTGTGGATAGATCTTCATCAAAATTGGTATAGAGGTTCATTAGGTCTTTATATACAGGGACGTTTTTAACGTCGGTGCAATGCACCAACAGGCTCATCTTACTGCGAGCCCCCTAGTAATATAACAAATAACAGACTTTAAGGTGTTTCTTCAAAATAGTTTTATATATGTATATATTGTATATAGGAAAACTATTTAATTATTGTATTTTAATATGACAATGAATTAGAAATGTTATAGGTGATCATTACTAAGCCCCCCCCCCTTACGAAAATTTCACCGACTACTTTGAAGTCTTAAAAACGCCCCTGGGTACATACAAATTTTCGGTTTTGAATTTTGCGTTTTGAAATTTTTGTGGACGCTTTTACAATTAAGGGAAGCATCTTTTCATGTCCTAATATAACTACTCCAACTAGTTTTTAATATGTTGCCAGTTAGAGGTAGTTGCACTTGTTTGATGGTGTAAGCCTTGTAAGATGATGTTCAGTTTATGTTAGACCTAGAACTCTTTAGAACAAAACTTAGTTATATAAACGGGCTAATCAGTAAAGCCTCGAGAAGAGTTAGATGAGATAAATGAGTTATTCCAGAAAAGAGAGTTGTGGTCGGTGTTTGCTATCGCGGTAGATTATACAAGTAAGGTTATTTTTGTTTTGTAACTTTAAGTACACTATACAGTTAGAATGGCTGTGAATTTATTTAGGCTTACACGTTACAACAGTTTTCAAATTATATTGTAATAACGTTAAACGTAAACTTTTATTTTTTAATTTAAAACATAAAGGAAGAAACAAACTAATTTGTGACAGTTAATCTGATTAGAAGTTGAATTATTTTCACTTGATAACTTAAAAGAACCCACCAACGAAATAACTGCGCTACAAGTAGCGTATAGTATCAATAAATGAATAATTATGCAAAGTGCTAAAAAAATGTTATTACTAATAATATTACTATTAGTATTACATAAAATCATGAACTTGTGAGAACTTTGCTGTAATTTTAGTGTAAAATCTTGGAGAGAAATGGTGTCCACTTTATTTTATTATTCATACTGCTACTAGTAGAAGTAGTAGTACTAGATTGTTGTAATTAAGGTTCTGCAGTGTAGTTTGTAGGCTGTGTTTCCAAGAATCTATATGATTATGCTGGAGTATAGTGATTTTGTATATGATGCATGACAACAGGTCTTCCAGTTTTTGTACAGTTGTATTGGTTGCTGTTTTAACATGTATAATGCACAGATGTTCTATGATCAAATATATTTTGTTTTTCAAGGTAAGTTTGTTTACTGTGTGTAGGGAACACAAACTGTAGTTATTAAAAACTTGTATTTCAATTAATGCTTTTAGTAGTTCACTTAGTTCTTTGTAGAAACTTTCTTTTAACTAATTTAAGATCAGTCTGTTTCAAATTGGTTTTGATTCTGAGTGTACTATTTTATTTTTTTGCTTGTTTTATGAATCTGTATGTATTATTCATCCAATTGCATCAACCTGTGTGTAATGTATAGTTATGAATTTGAAACATTTAATATCCTCATCATGTTATTTAAAAACCATGTTTGTAAACTTGATTGTTACTGTTTTATTCTAATTTGAGTTGGTTTGAAATTTTCCAATTTTTTTGGAATATAAAAATGTATTAGCTTACAGTGAGTAAGTAATATTATTGGTTATACATATTGCAGTCAAACATAAATACTTCTTACTATGAACTCAAGAACCTCATGCTGTACATTGAATGCCTTCTTTTGGTTGATTTTCTCTTTGTTTTCTTAGCATTTACTTGTTGCAACAATCCTACAATGGTTATACTTCAACAGCTGGGGAGGACTTCTTTCCCAACAGCTGTGCATTAAAATTATTTCAATATTATGTGGATTTGGAGTTTTATACCTACCTCTGGGCTCATTACTGTATAATTGTTTGTATGTGGTGCTTGAAAGAATTTCATGTATGTCTCAGTGTTTTTTGTTGTTGTTTTTTACTCTTTCACTGCCATGGGGACTTCTGTGTCCCCCACAAGAGTGCTGCTATGCCAGTTTGGAATTTTATATCACATTGGAAAAAAAAAGTTATCCCATTTCCCAAAATAAATCAGTTTCAAGTAAGTAATGAATTGTGATATGCGGACATGTCACGTTTTCTACCCCCCCTTTATTAACAAGTAGAATTTTTCCAAATTTTTGTGCATACAAAATATAGTTAGCTCTCAATATAGGAAGTTAGTCAAGGGAACATCCAAAATCTCCTCCTAGTTACATATAACGATATGGAACAAGGCCACTTCAGTAGATCATCAAATGTATTTTATTATAGGGAAGATAACTGTAATAATAACATTGTCAGTGATTTTCTCTGTTGGAGAGTTGGATGATGTCCCAAGAGCATAACCTACTCTTTTACTGAATTGAAGGTGGCTAACAGTGAATGAGTAGTATGCCCTGATTACCCTGGCCCCTGTTTTTCTTATGTATGTAAGGCTAAGGTCTCTAACTATGAGAGAATACAATTCAAATTTTATTCAGACAGATGTAGGATTAGCTTTAGACTAGATAAGAAGTAAGTTGGGGGGGGAGGTTTGGAATTTTCAAGGTAATGATGAACAAAGCAGTCAAATGTTGTAAACATATACGCATGTATTAATATTATGTCAATTTTATTTTTGTAAACACAATATTTTAAAGAAGTAGAATTGCACAAAATTCAGAATGTCCTTATATTAAGCATTTTCTAACATTATAGTGGGCCCCCCGAACTGAATGTCATGTATTATGTGGCTGCAGAAATATTGCACTTGCATTGTATGCAAAACATTTTAGCAGAATAAATGAAAATTTCTCTCAAAATAAGATGTTATCTTTACAAGCAAAAAAACAACAAAAACTTGCCAAATAGTGTTACCTACCAGAAATCAGGATTATCGTCTCCAGTTTTACGCAAAACATCACAATTGGTAACGCACTATTGCTCTTTCAGAGTTCAAGAAGGTTTGAACTCTGTGCTTAGAAGATTTTGGACATGTCCATACCCTGCTAAGTAGGTTAGATAATTTGTCAAGGGATAATATCAGGTCTTGGCAAGCTGGTTTCATTGTAGGGAAGTTTGTTCCCAACTTTGAATTGAATAACTTTTATCTAATATGCATCATTAAAAATCTGTCGTTTTCTTAGAAAGTCAACAAGATTCATGATTTTTGAGATTGATGGAATTTGTGTAATTTCATGTTATAGTCTTTTACTTCTATCTAATTTACAAACACTTTTTCTGATTCAAAGAAGCTTCAGGCCAAGAAATAACTTTTCAGAATGACTTCACCTCCTTCAGAATCAAAGCTAATACCTTCTCGCAAGTATGGCATTTCAGCATGGGTGGGAGAGAGATTTGAAAAACTAGCTGGTAAATCAAATATAGAAGAATTGGGAACATCACCACGTGGAGAGGATTTTCTCAACAACTTAACCAGACCACAAGTTATTGTTACTGATGCAGGAATGGAAGGTAACTTTTTTTGTTATTGCTCAGAGAGAGTTTTTAAATAGATTCAATTTTCATTTCATGGTGTTGATAATTCAACAGCTGTATAGTGATTATGTATAAACATACTTCATAATAAACAAGTTTGCTTGAATGTTATTTTAATTTGTTATTATATATGCTTGCTAATGAATTGAAATACAAATTAAAAATTTATACAAAAACATCTTTCTATTTCTGAATATCTGTATAAAGATACTTGTTTAATTTGGCAAGTCTCAATATGTTTTTATTCTTCAAATGTAGAAGGTAAAACTTGTAAATAAAATATTCAAGGCAAAATATAAAACTTTTTATTTAATATTAAGTGAATTATTATTGCAGTATCAATTGTGTGAAAAGCAGATTTATATTTAAAAACAAACAGTATTTTTGTGTTTGTTTTTATTTAGTGAAATTGATAAAATGCTATATTTTCTTGATTCTAAAGTATAATAAGGCCTGTTGAATCCAGAATTTGTTGATATCCAAGCTACATTGTATGCCTACTTCTGGCTAGTTTGTTTTAGGGTAAAACTAGTTAATAAACTTCTCAACAAAAGTGGAAGCTTTCCTTTGGTTTTAGTTATGAATTAATTAATTAATCTTTATTGCATGAATAAAAAATGTTTAGTATGTAAGTTACCATGATATGTGTATATGCACATAAACAATGCATATTATGTTAAATGCTATAATCAATTTACAGAGGTAGTCCTTGAAAAATCTGGTTAAGTCAAGCATTGTATAGCTTTTTGTGGATGTAAATACTGTTTACATCAACTGTTATTCTAACTAAATAAATGTAATTTTTTCTTCTGGAGAAAGCTTGACTTTTTGTTCAATAATCTCAAGTGTTTAGCTTTCAACAAGGCCTTTAAAATAATAAAAAAATTGTTTTATTTTGTAGATTTACAAATCTACGCAAAATGTAATATTTTCAGCAGATAGTATGAATTGTTTTAGTAAATAAAACTTACTACTTTGCAGGAGCTCAATCAAAACAAAAATTGATTTCATCTGCATCTTCTCCAGCACTTTTAAATCTCATCAGTTTGAATGTGTCGAGAGAATGCTCTCCAAATGTATCTCCATCTTGCTCTCCTAAGGTGATGCGTAAAACACTGGAAGATAACTCACTCCAAGTTACTGCAGACTCAAATCATTTGGGATGGGCTACTTCAGGTTTTTTCACACATGGTAGAAATACTGCTAATTTCAATGCCCCATTATCATCAATTAAAGAAGCTCCTGACGTGCCTTCACCCATGACAGAAAATAAACCTTATTTAGGGAATAAAGGTGAAACACGTATGCGAAAGATTTCGGCTCCTGCCATGAGCCACCGTAAATGTGCTTTTTCCAACTTTGATATGAATGCTCTCAGTCCAACATCTTGGTAATGCACAAGTTATTTCAAAAAATGCTTGTCTATTGTATATAGAAGTAAAATTAAAATTTACATTAGTTGTTCAGTAGCTTTGTGTTACTTAGTACTTATGAACTTCTTTTTACAGTAAGAATATTTTTAAATGGGAAAATAAGATTTATTTGGTGTGTATCATAAAGAACATATGCCTGAAATGCTCTGATTTATTACATTAAACTTTTCTAGCTGAGTTTAACTTAAATCTGTTACATAAAGCAGGCTCAGTAGAAAGGGTGGGTTGCATAAGGGCCTGAAATGCACTGTATCAGATTTGTAAAAACATAGTGACAGATTAGATATATTATTTATAGTATGCTCTTTCTTTCCCTATACATGCTGTATCAAAGCACAGTGCACAACAGGACCTTTTGCTATCTGTTACGGCTAATATATTCAGACAAGATTGAAACCATATTTTCTTTTCATTATTTTTAGATCTAAGTCATTTTAGGACCTTACAGATGCCCACCCTGTTGAGAGCTATTGATACAATGCAAGTTTATTTTTATTCATTAAACTTCATATTTTGATGCAAGTTATTAATATTTCAATACTTCATGACTGTACAGTAAGGCAGTCCAAAAATATAATTATTTTGCATGATATTTGCCTTTATTCCCCTACCACTAACAATGTTGGAAAAGAACTGGATAGATTCATGTATATCTAGAGGTGGCACAACTTATAACACTACAGTATCATTATACGTTGGAAAGAAGGACAAATGAAATAGATATTATTATGGTTTTTATTCAGTAACAAAAACAAAGCTGTAAAATGACTAGTAAACTGAATGAAATTTTTGATAGTGTCAATCATATCTGAATAGCATATAACTGTAATAATAATAAGACAATTTATCATATCACTTATGTCATCAAATTTTCTTTTATGGGAGTTGGAAATGTCTTTTGGTTAGATTAATCATGCAAAGACAGTATTGCGTTTGATCTTTGCCCTTAACGATAGAAGAGTTAAATGTTTGAGTCAGAGCAATACTTTTATCTGTCCAGTCATTCACAACTTTCAAGCCAGCAGCTGCATTTCTTCATATTCTGTAATCCCTTTCCAGTCTATTGGGTCTTTCTCCAGGGAAGCCTGTGCTTTCTCTTTAAATTTCAGATGTTGAAAATGTTAAGAGCCCTCTTTGTTACATAAGATTGTAAGGAGCCTTAATATTAAAGTTCTAGTAGATAAAGGTTTTCTTTCTTCTCTGGAATATTGAGATTCCTCACCATTTTATGTTTAGTAGTTATCTGAACTCTGTCGTTCGATAGAGACAAACCAACAAAGTCTTCTGATAAATACAATAAGTGCTGTTTGAAGCCTTCCATTGCAGCATCAGCAACTGAACGAACTGGATATGCAGATAACTTTAACATCATGCTGTCGATATAGAAGGTTCATTCCAGAAGTGAGCATAGACCACAGCTAAGAAGAGACATGCTTGTGTTAAGTCCTTGATTTCTTGGTCAGTCAGTTTGAACTGTTCTTGAAAGAGAAATATTTTGATAGCATATAGGGCTTTAGCCATCCAACATGCATGATGATATGCTCTGGGAGCTCTGAATGACACTTTAGAGGGAGCCTTGCCTACTAGACACACAAGTGAGAGCTTTAATAGTTCTTCATAACCATCTGTGGGATATTTCATTTGTAACATCTTATTCAAGTAAAACAAGTAGGTGAATATCTTCATCATCATCAGCAGCCCTGAACAGGGATTTGTCAAGTGATGCCCATTGTGCTTGGAATCTTTTAAGTAGACCGATTTCTGGTCCACTTGATGTACCAATAGTTCTAACAAATACCATCGAAAGCATAATTTCAAATATATCTAGTGTCGGCAGGCAATCCAAGCAAGAATTCTTTCCAAAACTTGTTTGATCAATATGCAAGCACCATTCTTGAATCAAGTATTTGCAGTTGTATTGAAACAAATTCCTCAAATGATATCTTGGAGCTTCCACTCTTGAAGGACACAAACATCTGTTTGCTGCTTTCCTATGCTACGAGTGATTCTTGGCACTCCCCGGAGCAATCTGATCAAATTTCTCTATCCCTTAAATGATGTCAGGAACAAGCTTTACATCCCAATAAAGTAATAAGGGGATGATATGGGGAAAAGTTTCCTGCTGTCCTTTGGCAATCTTTTCTTGATTTGTACAATTAGACCACAACCAATTACAGTTGAAAAACTGTGTCACCTGGCATGATGCTGGATTGCCACTTCTTAAATCTAGAAATTGCGTGGTACATGACTCAATGATATTAAATTATAAAATATTGTACAAACTTGCACCATCCTTAAATATTGTTTTTAGTTCAAAATTCATGGGAAGCTCTCATTTATATCTTTTAATTTTTTTACCATACATGTGTGGACCACCCTACTGTACAGTTGCTTTTATGATGGAAATGCAAGAAAAACTTGGGAATGCACATGAAAATATATCAAAATTATTGTTGGTATTAAATACGTAATGTAATAGAAAAAAAAGGAACCGAGAAACATGAAGTGTAGTTAGAATGCATAGAAACATTTCTTGCAGTCCATGTTTAAAGGTAAAATTTACAAGATATCTATATTTTTATATGATGTATACAATATATTCATGATTAATAAAATTTACAATAGCTATCATATTTCTTGTGATGTGTAGAATATGTTAATGATCCATAAAATTTACAACATCTATAGTTTTTTTCGTGATGTCTACAATAAGTACATAATGAATAACTGACACTTAGTCAACTTCAGTATTAAATATTTCCCGATTCACTTAAATAATTTAGATCTTCGTACCTGTTATCCAATGTGCTGGCCGTAGTAATTTTAAGGTCTTTCTTTTCCAGTCTACAATATATCAGGCTTATATGGATTCCAGACTTGCTTACAGATCTTCATTTATAATAAATGGTATAAAATATCCATAAGAGAGTTTTGTACTACTTACATGGGTTCCAGATAACTTATGTTACTAAAATTAACCTGTAATGTATATCACGTACCTCTTATTGAGACTACTATTAGTCTTACACAATGTCATCTTGGTTACACTGGTCAACAAAATCAAACTTTTTTTTTTCTCTCTCATCAAAGATGTAAACACATTTTTCTAAACCAGTTTCGCATGCTGACTCCAAATCATGATTGGCGTTAATTCAGCACAATTTAGGTAGTTTACACATTAGGCTAGTTAACGTTACAACTTTATTCATTTTTCAGTATAATTTCTATAAACGTTATACACTTAGTTAAATTTATACAGTACACAATTATGAAAAAAAAGAAATGTACAACAATAATTAAGGCAATAAACTCTCAAATTTGATTGGTCTCTTCATGAAAACTTGACTTAATGTGCTAGAGGAAAACCAAAAACATATTTGGAATCAGTGTTCCAAGAGCTATCTAGTCTACTTATAAGTATATCTGATGAAAATGACTTGTTGGCCAGTGTTATCAGATAGAAGTACATCACACAGTAAAAAAAACTGTCCATGAACCATTTGGATGATTTACTCATGAAGAATCATTCGTTAAATGGGAACTATCCAAGCACAGTAGGCAGTTGTGGAATACCTTCCAAAATAAATGTTTGGTTGCTCTGACTCTATGACATAAGTAGAAGAGTGTTATTTGTCAATTCTAGCTCATCACTCTAATATAGTATTTGCTCTGAGACTGAATCTGATATTTGCAATCACAACTGGACACTGTCAAGTGTACAGACTTGTCAAGCCTGGCCAGAAAGCCTTATATCCAGTAGGATTCATTCTGCTTACAAAACAGGTTTCCTGCAAAGGTGCCAAGAACATGACATATCCAGTAAGTTAATGACATGAAGCCAGTTTTTACAGATGAATTTAGCTTTACCCTGCATCTAGATAATGGAGGGTATACTCATCTGAAGAGAACTTAGAACCCCATGATACATATGGTGATGCAACTGGCCTTGACTTCAGCATAAAGAATGATTATGCTCACCTCCACTGTGCTAAACTAATCAACACAATCTCTGAAGAGGAGGGGGATGGAATGGTCTACAGTCTTGAGCTTACATGTAAAGATCTACTGGTAATTGTTACATCCTGAAAATGGCTTCTTCAAAGCAGTGGTTGAAGATGCTTAAAGCTACAACTTATAAATATGACATCAGTCCTGGGCTGCTCTTGCTGACTATCCATTGATACTGTAATTTTATAAACCTCAACCAAATATCTGTTTACATGGATAGCCTGAATGACCAGTCCTTTGATTTCAGATTGCATAGCAAATTATCAGATGCCTAATTTACATAAAAATAAATTGGGGGGTTGGTTGGCTTAACACACCTAAAATATTATAAATTTCAAGTATCCTTTATTTTGTACAGTGCATTAGAGTAAAATTTCTGTGCCGTGGCAACAAGCGTAGTAGTGTTAGCTAAATAGATGAGCATATTTTAAGAAATTTTGTAAGACCCATAGAAAACAAATTTTATTGACAAATAAATACATCATTTTTCTTTCCTTACTTACAAAGAAGCATGGATGATTATACAAAAATACTGTCAACACCAGTTTAGATCATTGCTGAAGCACATTTCACCTGAAAACTAAAGCAAATATCTCCTCAAGTTCTATTGTTTGCATATAATTTAACGACTCAGCAAACAAGTTTCTTGCACACTTTTATATCGAAAGATTGTAAAACCAACAATAATTGATTTCCTCATACATTGTATGTTTATGAATATTATTAACAGCAACTATTTTCTTCTAACACTATTTAATTAGAACCAAATATTTCAACAATTCAGTATTGGTCTATGGATCTGCTTTGATGTTGAGAAATGCAGAATACAGTATTTGTTTTAACAATGTACATTGGACACTTAAATACACAGACATTTGATTGTTACTTCATGGAAAAAACAAGAATTACTAATAAGCATACATTACTAAATAAATTATTAATTTATTCACAATATCTACAAAAATTTTACCACAATTTGATAGATACATATACTCTAAGCCATTACATGTAAGGCTTATTTTTGGGTCCCAAAACTTCCGTTGTAGATAACGTAGAGAAATTCTTGCCATAAATCCAACTGGCAGCTGTGTCAAGAACATATTTTCTAATCTTACAGATGTTCAACATTAACAAAAACAAATTGAAAAATACTTTGATACAGTTTTAGAATTAATAACTAAAGAAACTTTTGTTACAATAAACAAAGTAAGTACTACATTTAATTGAGACAGTCCCTTTTAAAATGGTCTGTCATTGGCATTTCACTAATTCTATTTAAGTACAAGGGGGTAAAAATTTTTTATAGCAAAGCCACATCGGGATATCGAACCCCTGATTTTGACATTGTACATCTGAAGACTTAACCGATGTCCCACCAGGAGACTATTAACTACTAAAATCAAACTTGATATTATGTGATAACTGAAAAAAATTTCTATAATTTTAGGAAATTGTTAAAATCAATGCCTTGATTCGTGATTTACAGAGAAAAAAAATTTCTAGTCAGTATTAACTAATTTACCATGCTTAGACAAAATAGATAATTTCAGTGTTAGAAGTTCCTAATCATTTTGTAAGATAAATGTACTTAAAAATAGAAAATATTTGTAGAAACTGTTTTGAGATACTGAAAATGAAGGAATCTTAGTAGTTGAAAAGGGGTGTAAGATTAAATAGTGGAACAGCAAAACAACTAATTGATAATTTTTTGAAGGCTGGCTTCAGTGACAATATACTTTTGATAAACTGTTTTCTAAATGGAAAATGATCATGTAAAATCTCTCTCATTATACACTTAATAATCAAAAGCTTATCATAAATAGAATACTAAAAATATTTATTCAACAGCTATGCAAAACATGTCAGAAAAACTTTGCCACAAAGTAAATACTAACTTTTCCTTTCAACCCTTTACAGTGCTAGGAATGCCACTGACCACCACCAGTGAATATATACATTATAGACGATAAACCTACACAAAGGAAGTCTAGATGTTTCTTTCTATCAGCATATGTAGTAATGGATCTATAACAGATGTCACTGTTTGCATTGAGGTCAAAATAGTTAGTAACAACAATCTAGTGACAATTATGTTTTGTCTTAACTTGCATATAATACAAGTAATTGGTTGTAATTTCAAACCAAAAAGTTTAGATTCAATCACTAAATATAAGGGAAAGTGTCAAAACTATCAATAAAGGAAACCCAGGTGTATTGGACAAATGCAAACATGGCATAATGCCTAGGTTTATCTTTCAATATGTATAAAGGTTGGTTTCTTTGAGCAGCACATAGTTAGCCTTGATTCCTGTTCACATAAAGCTAAATCTATCAATATCACAAACAACAGAAAAACAATTTGTAATAAGTTCTTGAAGTTACATGTAATAATGTAAACAAGTGCTTCATTGATAAATTGAAAGTATGGAAATAAATCAACACAAAATATAACTATTTACCGTGGTAAATGATACTAAAGGTACGTTTTGATGTTTTTTAAAGTTCTTCTTTTTACTAAATGAATTTTCTGTAGTTCCCTAAGAAAAATAAAAAATGTAACATTGTTTGCACACTTGCTGTATATCATTCAATACTAGATTAACTATCAGCTTTGACATTTTCACTTCTGTTAGAGAAGAAAAATTTAGAAATGTTAATTATTATAATTCCTTATATCTGAAAAAAAAAAGGAAGTTGAAATCATATATATATACAATAGACAAACAGAGAGAGAGAGAGCAATTAGTGATCCAACACTAACAAAAGAGCAAGTGCAGAATATTTTTTTTTTTATAGTGTACTTGAGGTATTATAGCCAATAAAGGTAGATGTAGATTAAAAACTTTTGGGTTAATTTGGAGAAAAACTAGTTAAATTTCAGAATGGCTATTGACACTTCCTCCAATTAAGTATAAAAAATAAAATAAAAAAACCATAAACCTACCAAAAGCATGTTAAATAAATAATGCTAAAACATCACAAGTTTATTTTTCAAAACAATCTCAAAAGGTGCAGAAGAAAAGTTACAACTGAATAGTTGGAAATTTTCTGTTTTTACTTATTTATACAGAGACCATTCATTTTCAATTCATAATTGATATAACTGTTGTTCTTACATTTTTCTCAATTTTATCTGTGCCTGTGTGTATTGGGGATAAATAGTTCTTCAATTGGATGGCTCAGAATTTTATTTTCTAAGTTATTCACAAACTGTTTAAACACCTAAAACTCCTACAAGCTGGGCTTTAATAATTCCTGAAAAGAATGATTTTAATGGCCAATGTGTAGTAGTGACATTGAAAATATAATTTAATTAATTTCATACTAAGCATCTGATTACACATACACAACCACTAGGCTAGCAGATCATGAAAGTACTGTTGTTATAATGGGTGTCATTACTCTGGTCACCTATGGAGAAAGTGAAACAAACTGAGAAGGAAATAGTTATTAGAAAAAGTATGCTACAAATAAAAATGCTCTTGTTATGTGGTCTCTAATGTTGCTACAACTGGAAAAATAGTCAGCAATTAGTTTCGATTTGGAGATTTAATTATTTGCTGATTTGAATTTTAAACTTTGAGATGAACTCAAACCAAAGAAATATTTTCCATAGTTTTAAAATCCAATTAACATTGAATTACTCACCAATCTAATTTTACATTTAAAAAACGTTTCAACTTTAAAGGTTTTGTTTTAACTATGTTTAGTTCAACAATATTAACTGTTTTATTAAACATATCAAAATAATATTATGTAGTAACCCACATTATCTACAAACTACCCAGGGATCATGGCTGTGTTTGCACTAATATATATATATATATATA
>NW_013665826.1:266785-281905 GCF_000517525.1 Limulus polyphemus | reverse complement strand
TATATATATATATATATATACTGCACAAGTCATTTAATTATATGTAAACAGCCATTCACTATATCATTCCACCTGTTACCATATTATTCATTTAAAACCTAACCAGCCTAGCTCTAACTTTTTCTCAAAACCAACAGACCCATTATTTCATTACAAGTGTAATTTTATGAAGTCAATATCATGTAATCGTATAAAAAATGTCTTAATTAACTATTTTACATCTAACAACATAAAACTATTTATTGAAATAAGAAAATTATTTACATAAGAAACCCTAACTTGTATGGTCCTTGTTAAGCAACTATGATCAAATGTTATAAGACTCAACTTCACACATTGGCAATGATATCATATGAAAAAGAACATATAGTCATGAAAGTTAAACTCATGTTGCTTTACAAGCCTAATTTTTACTTTTAAGATTACATTGCAAGGCCCTTAGTGTAGTAAAACATGGTAGTTTTATTCTCACACTTATCACTTAATATCTAAAGTAACAACAAATGGCAATAGTACAAATATTTAAGGACCATATTTCAGAATCGTTATGCAAGTACTATACCAAGAATGTTCTATCAATTTCTTTCAAAATTTCTGAAAAAAAATCATTGCTAGGTTGAATTGATGTATTTATAGATCCATTCTTTTGGTGGGCAACACAGGCTAGTGAAAAACAAATCTGTTAGCAGTTAGGAAAAATGTTAGAAGTAAGCTAACATCATCCACCCATTTCTGTGATTTATTTCATGGTTTGACTTGCATGACCAGTGAAGTTTATTGAGCAGTTTTTTTTTAATTTACCCTCGATAAATACTAACAAGAGAAGTGCCCGTCTATTCAAATAAGTAAACTTTGTTTTCCTGTTTGATTTATTAATAAACTTTTTTGTTGTTGTTGTTATGCCACCTGACACTTTAAGGGTTCCAGAATTGAACCCAGCAGCTACGGTGCTAGTTGTTTGAACCTTTCAAATTCAAGAAAGCTATGGGTCTGTGTTCATACTAATTCCCTTAACATAAAACTTTCTCCAAAAGAGTATATGCAACAGTACACATTTTAATAAAATTATATTTACAAAACATGGACAATGGAACTTTCTGTAATATTTGCTGAAACCTGAAATTCTTACAGGAACTTACAAAAGAAACAAAAATAAAATGACTACAATTTTCTATTTTGGAAATTCCAGAAATTACCATGGATTAAGATTTCTTTAAAATATTAACATATTTAGAATCTACAGTTAAACAAAGTTAACAAAAAAAGACAAGTTTAAAAAGTGAACTTGTAAAACCTCTTTCATTTCCATTTTTGATTCAGTTATTTTTTGTTTTTATGGAAGTCACTATGTGGTCCCATTCCCATTAATCAGAACTTGAGGAAGACAGTCTCTGGGAAAATGTTCTATGTCGCCGAACACTGGTAACATCTTCAAGTACTGGCTGGAGATGTTTAAACAACTTATGCTGCTTGATTTCTCCAGCTGATGGCCTGTTGTCAGGATTCGGTGAGAGAAGCTTCTTAACAAACAGGCACTAGAAAATTTTAATACATTAAAACTTTATTTTATTATTCAATATACTCTTTTAAAGTAACAGGTCTAACGTTGAAATTTTGTAAACTATGATAAGTTATCACAATTTACAGAATTGCATGAAAACTGTCATTTTAATGTATAGTACAATGCATAATTGAATTATATTTTATAAATAATTTTTATCTAAATGATATGCCTACTGCAGCAGACACCTTAATATTTTTAATATAAACTTGTTGTGTGTATGTGTTCATGGCTTAGGGTTGTTTGGAGTTCAGTTGTTGGTCAAGTGAAGCATGCCATGCTTTTGAATAGTTTCTATTTGTCATCATCAGTGTGACTGCAGTTGACAAGGTTAAGTACAAAAGTCACAAAGACCCAAAATGAATCATCACAAAGTTAGAATATAAATTTAAAAAAAACAAAAAATATTGTAATTACACAAAGAAAATGACTGATTATTATAATTTATAAAATACACATCAAAGTAAAAGCCAATACAAGCCTAGCTAATTGAAGTTATAGATAACAGATAACTTAAATACTACAAAGGTCACCATGATTGCACAAATCACAACTAGGAAACTAGCTAAATTAATTTATAGATAACAGATAACTTAAATATTACAATTGTCACTATGCTTGCACAAATCACAACAACTAGAAAACTAGCTAAATTAATTTATATATTCTATTGACTGAACAGTTAACTTAAATACTACAAAATTAACCATGCTTGCAAAAATTCTAACTATGCTGTAGTACAGCTCTAAAAAGACAAAACATGAACTACACTTACGCCACTCCTTTTATGCCAATGATTTTGATTGATTTCCACCATACTGTCTGTTTTACAGTTTACAATACAGATCACAACATTAAAAACTTGGACTACAGAGATGACACTTAGCATGTGTGATTAGTGTTGATGTTAAAAGTCTGTCCACAGAGGTTCCAACCATATAAGTACTTACAGTAGCAAGACTGGACCAATATCATACTAAAATAAACCAGTTTCAAGAAGTGCTGTGTACACAAACTAGGGTTTCTTCTAATATAGTTTTGGGTTCACTTACCTGACCCATACCAATGGCAAAATAAATGTTAAATATGCAGTCTTATATAATATTAACAATAAGTGAATAAATAAAACAAAAACATTAATGTGTTACTTGGTGTATATTTTGTTTAGAATAAGATGGTGTTATTAAAAGAATAAGTTTTTAAAGAAGATAATTTATTTTCCATTACATTATGGCACAACAATAACAGATATACTTTGTAATAAAGTTTTAGTAGTCTGAAATGTGTTAGTCTTCTTTATAACTGTTCATGAATAAATAATTCATAGCAGCTGATGAGAAACTTTTGATCAGCATTAGCAAGAATAATATTTTTACATTAGCCATTATTATTTGAGAAACAAACCTGTATATGATACTACAAATATCCTAAGTACAGTTTAACAGATCTCAAAACATTTGCACCATAAATGACAATCATGGATGTCCTTAAAGAAACACCATCATTTTGAAATCTTAGTTAGCAACAAAGTGGCTGCCATTATTTGAAAAGTATAAATAACAAGAAAAATAATATACTTAGAAAATGAAAGTGCTGACTATTACCACTTTCAGTAGAATGAATTACCAGATGCATCACTCCACTTTTAATTTTGTATAGATGAAATCCTTCACACATTTACTCAGAAAAAAAGTCAAAGGAAGAGGAAAAAATTTAAAAGTTAGGGTTTAAATGCTGAGAGCAAGCAAACACCAGAAACTACCAGCTCTCAAATTTGTGATAAAAATCATGTAAACTGCAGCCCTTCCCACTGCTCTTAATTTGTTCGTTAATTTCATGAAAGACTTTAGGCCTGTTGGTTTCAAGAGCAAAAAATGGCATATAGCCAGACTGTATTTACAGTTCAAGTACAAAATATCACTAACATATTTAACAAGAACAGGTATCTACAATCCACATATTATCCACAGACACAAAAAATACAAAAATCAACATCTTATCTATCAAACATTTGCACAACAATAAATATCAAGTCAAACCTAATTAGCCAATTCTTTTCAAAGCAGACTTCCACCCTCAAAGAACAAATTAACTGCTTGAGAGCCCTGTTCATAACCCTAACTACAGTGGCAGACACAATACACATCCATTTATTATCACAAGCAAAACAAAATATGCACTGAATTCGTATTCAAACATCATGACACTAAAAAGATGTTTAGAAAAAAAATAAACATGAAGAATGATGGAATACATTAATCATAAATATGTGGGTAACTGGGAGAGATCTTAATAGCTGTAGAAAGAATACATTCTAGCTAAGTCTTTCAACTAGAACAGGAAATGGTTTCACAACTGCTGTGACAAATGTTCTAAAAACTGTGAATCATTATATACATGCATTGGAATTGAATTAAGGAGCATTTTAAATTAATAGCTTGAAAATTTCTTTTAAAATATTAAAAACCAGCAAATATTCATTTTTTAAAGTTAATATACAAAAACATTTAATAATTTTTGGATTGCTCTTGGTTATCATAAATGTATTTTCAAGTTTACTATTATTTTTCAATCAGAACATGTAAACTTAGTTGTAAAAAACAAGTTTGGTGTGCTTGTTTCATTCTAAATGGCAAAAATTAAGTCTGTTAATGGAAATGTACGTAGACATAGAAATCAGCCGAAATTTAATTTCCAGCATTTAGTATGTTCCAGGTTTTATTTTAGTATTGAAGTTTATATTTTATGACACATTACTCTAATGAAAAATTTCATAAAAGATGCAACTTTCCATGGATCTATAGTTATCTTATACTAAATACATCCAATCATTTATTCATAATCCAATTAAATCTTAAACACCCACAAATACCTTGAAATTTAACTGTTAAAACATGGCATGAAAAACACATACTGAGATTAATATCAAATGTCTACAGAATATAGATTTTTATAGTAAATAAATATGCAATGAACCATGTGATGTCCTACCTCTTCGTGATATTCAGTGTTAAATGTTTCAGGAAAGTCCTGCTGCTTTACTTTCAGTAAAATCTATACATAAAAAAAAACACAAATGTTTAGATTCGGGCAACAATACAAAAATTATCCAATGTTTTGTACTTATTCATTTTCATAATTCATATACAGACAAAAGAAAACCAACTAAAACCTCTACCTAATTTCAAAATAATACTAACAGTTTTAACTTACCTTAACACGTTCCATCTGAGTTGGAAATGTCACAAGTAGTTCAAAGAAAATTAAACCCAGGGAAAAAATGTCTACTTTGAAGTTGTAGTTCTGACCAGTCATCTGAAAAGTTACCAATTTCATAAACATTTTCTTCAGTTAAACAAATTTCTAATGATGAAGTACCAATAAAGTCCATTATTTTACTTAAATGTATTTCTGTTTTACATCACTTGGACTGAAAAAACAAAATACTGTTTCTGTTATATGTAAGTTATGAGCATTCACAACTATAAGATAGGAACATGTTTTTCAATGAGTTGTTAAAACAGTTGTATGATATATTAGCCTCGTGAATTATATCAGGAAGTACCTGTTCTGGACTCATGTACAAGTGGGTGCCAACTTGGTCTGTATGTTTTTGATTAAAGCTATTGTTGTTGCCAGCTGGTGTATGAAGATCATTTTCTGCCATTCCTGTCACTAGGCCAAAGTCTCCAATCTTTACAGTTCCATCCATGGAGAAAAATATGTTTGAAGGCTGGAAAAATAGAACAAAAACAAACATAAACTTAATGAAAGTAACTGATGTTATTTCTCATTAATTTTACAAAGAAGCTGAAATATTAAGAACTATCAGTGCATTTTGGATGCTATTTATTATACCTTTACATTACATTAACACCTCAGTCCTTTTCACAAAAAGTGTAAAAACTTCACAATATTAATTACTTTAAACG
This sequence comes from Limulus polyphemus, assembly GCF_000517525.1. Taxonomy (NCBI): domain Eukaryota; kingdom Metazoa; phylum Arthropoda; class Merostomata; order Xiphosura; family Limulidae; genus Limulus; species Limulus polyphemus. Next base: position 276,412 of record NW_013665826.1, on the reverse strand, counting down.
TTTAACTGGCCTAATACGAGTTTCTAATAAAAACAGCGTATAATAGCTCAACAGCACAGATCATGAGGCTGGCAGAGTTGTAACAACCAAATAAACACTTCGTAGAAATATGACTGAGAAGAAACATTAGGTTGTGAGATGTGTGGTAATATGAGTCTTATTTCAAGAACTAAAGAAGCAGAATTACCTATTACAGAAAATAAACTTCACTATCAAAGTAAATGACAAAAATGTGAGCTTTAACAGATACTGTGCAATCTATCAAACAACATTTATGTCAATTTTTTTTAACAGCCTCACACTTTCCATTAAATTTGAAGTATTTTAATATAAGTAATTTCTATAATCATAAGGACGACATGGCTTACTAGTGAGTACTATGGACATGCATTCAAAAGGTTGCAAGTTCAAGGCTTTTCTATGCCTCACTGTGTTCTTGGACAAGACACTTTTCCACAATTGCCTCAGTCTACCCGAGGACAATGTGTCATCATTCTCATCAATTTATGGTACTGAAACCAGAGTCAAACATGGGCCCCCTATGTGCCATCTAGGCATGGAATCAATTTCTTGTTTTAACTTTCTATAATTACTTTTACTAAGCCACAAATACTCTTACTGATATTAGTTTACTTTTAAGAAAAAAAACAAAAGTTTCATGTTAACTAATTAAAACTTCATTGTTACTTTCAAAGACAACAACAAAAATTATCCATTAGCAAAAGTTTAAATATATAAAATGTATTAATGTAACACTTCAGTGCTAACCTGTGCTACTGATACTATTTTAAGGTAAGGTTCTGAAGTACCGCTTGTTTATATATATACATTTCAGGAGGTTTCTGTACCAAACATTTTCCTAATCAAGAAAGGTATATCTTAAAACCTTTGTTCTCCCAAACTGAACATCATAGAGCTGTTTAGCATCTTTATCCAGAAAGTAACTGAAATGTAGTAACCATAACCCTTTCATAACTAGGAACCAGCAGAATTTGATGAAATATCAATCTTTTTTTTATATTTGATCAAAGAGAGGCCCTACAAAGCATATACCACTGGATTCAGCATAAAAAAATTATTATCAAAGTACACTCATAAGGTTCCTGAGAATAGAAATAATGGAGATACCAAGTAGGTCATATGATATACAAGGGATTAAATTCAACTTTGTCAGAACCTAACAATTTACCAGTAGTCCTGGATGCTGTCCAAACCCTCACTACAAGGCTGGTTTCTATGTGTTTAACATTATAAAATGGTTTTGAAGAATAAAAAAAAAAAAATTAAACATGCCATAAGCCACTAAAAAATGTAAATGCCAAAATCCAAATTTCAATAGACAAATATATATAGAAACAATACAACCCTAACTTCTGCTGGGTTTCCTGTAATCTACCACAGATTTATATGAGTCTATAAAATAAGTACTTTCTTACCTTTAGATCTCGATGCATGAGTCCCCTCTCGTGCACGTACTGCACAGCACTTACTATCTGATCAAAAATGTCCAAAATATTTTCATGGTTTCTTTCGTTATTTGCCTTCATCCAATCTTTCAGACTCTCTTTCTGACATAACTGCATCTATAAGATAACGTGTGTGTGAGAGAGAGAAAGAGATTGGCTTAGTATGCTAATAATTATCATAAATTTAAGATTTAAAGTAAATGAAATTTGAAAATGTGTTTACATTTCATTTGTAGCCTTTCTAAACTAATAAGTCAGTACATTCCTAACTTTCAATACCATACTTTTAATTCTGATTTAAAAAAAAAATGTTTGTACATTTTTAGCCACAAATAAAAAATAAATTTGTAAATTGCTTGTCTACTTTCATTAGATTTCAGTGAATTTACAGAAATATCCTAATGTAGATGAACTGTTCTTGCCAAAAATGCATAAATTATAAATATTAAAACCATTTACAAAAGTATAACATGATCAAGATGATCTTTTCTTTCTTCCTACTTGCCAGAAAAATTTATTGGCTACTATAAATAGACTCTGGATAAAAGAAACAAGGATGATGACACTGTTATTTATTATACAAAATAAAAAAAACTGAAAAGAAATTTCATCTGCTTGATACTCCATTTTATTCTCTGATGCTTTACAGAATGAAAACAAAATCAGGGAAAGGTTTCACAACATGATGCACTTCCAAATGTTCAGTGTCATTTTTATATACATATATTATTATTTACAAATATAATGTAGACATATCACCTTGAAGAGTTACTACTCAGTGGTTGTAACATTCACTAATAATTTGTTTTTGTGAACTAATGCTTTGTTGATAAATACACTGATAGATATGTTTAAGATATTATGTAATTACTATTTTAATTACAGCTAGACTTTGGTATAAAACTGATCAGCAATCACACTCATGTTTTTAATCAGGATAAAAGCATATATTTCAATAGTTCATGGCACCATATTGATATCAAGAACATACGAGTAAAGGTTTAAATTTTTTGTTTTACATTATCACCCTACACCTTACTTGTTTTTTAATTTATTCATAAGAGGACACAACTTTAAATGAATAAAGTTTAAATAAGAAACTGTGTAATTGTAATAAAACTCTGAGAAACTGCAGAACTTTAATAGATGGCATTATTTCTTAATTGGTGTAGTGTGACGAAAATGATATACATATATGTATAAATTCTACCCATTTTATTAGTTACATAACATCTAGATACAAGCTACAAATTAGGATGGTTTGAATTTGAACATATTCTAAACAAAGCCAAAATTTAGAAAGTTTTTAAATTTTAAGTACAATTACCTCTAAAGACATCTAAAAAAAGACTAAGACATTAATTTTAAAAATACCTAAATATCACACTTGAAATTTTTACATTTACCCGACACTCGTGAACTATTAGGCCTAGTACTGAACTGTATTATGGTAGGTGGAACTACAGTATTGCTTTTATTATTATTATCTGCATTAATTTAGAATACTTATTACAGAAGATAAAATATTAATAAATGTTTTGAAGAAGTTTAAAAAATGACCTATTAATCATATTTACAATGTCATCATCAACTTTTTAAGACACAAGTCAATTATTTATGTAACAAGTTGCTTGTGAGTCCATGACTTTGTTGGTTACAGTCTCTCTAATAACATATGAATCACATAAATAAATGTAAACAAAGATACCATTAATATTGTAATTCATCTCACTGATTACTTCTAGAATACCACTATGTATTTTGTATATAAAATATGTGATTTCGTTCAATGTTTTGGTCATTTCTATATACTGAATGCTTAACAGGCAAACCCATAAAACTATCTAATCTGATACAATGTGGAGCCCGTCTAACCCATAAAATTATCTAATCTGATACAATGTGGAGCCCATCTAACCCAATAAGTTATCTAATCTGATACAACATGGAGCCCATCTAACCCATAAAATTATCTAATGTGATGCAACATGGAGCCCACCTAACCCATAAAATATCTAATACAATGCAACATGAAGTCTACTTAAACAATAGAATTATCTAATATGGTGCAACGTGGATCCCATCTAACCCATAAAATTATGTAATACAATGCAACGTGGAGCCAATCTGTTGTGAGTAGTATAGAAACAGACAGTTATTTGAGGGTGAACACAAAATATTAGTGATGTACTTTTTTCCTCAAACTGTAATAGTAACTTACCTGAATGTATAGGAACAATTTTCTAGGCTCTGGCTCTATAGAATTCTCACCTCTACTCTTCACTTCAAGTTTGCTTGGCCTACTTTGTTTATCATATGATCTATTCTTCAAATTTCTATTAATTTGTTTTTTGTTAGAAATGGAACTGATGCCACTTTCTGTCTGTTCTTCTTCAATGCTTTTATGAGAATTATTTTGGCTAGTGTTTTCACACTTTATAGAAGAGTCCAGAGTGGATAAATCCTGATAGTTCTGAAAAGGCAGAGAGTCTTGTTTATCTTCAACAGATGAGATTGAGCATTCTTTATACAAGGCACCACCACAATCAAAAGCATGTTCATCAAAGACAATATCAATTGATCCCTGTGTTGTTGAAATTTCTACATGTTTTTGTAAGCTATTTTGAAGATTAATCGACTCAGTTCCTTCTTCAATGTGATTTGAAAATGAAAACCCTATAGTTTTATTTTCAGCTGATATTGTGAAGGGTTTCAAAGGGTTGACATCTTTTGTTTCATTCTTTTTGGGTTGGAGGTCTGAATCAACAGAATTAAATGATGTAGGCGTAAACCTTTCACTGAAATTATTTCAGAAATGTGTTAATATGAGTATTCTTGTAAAAAGTAATATCATAGTCACAAGCTTTCAAAAAAGTTGTACTGAAAATTATTTCCTATTCTATTTTCTAAAACCAAAATAGAATTAATGTAGTATGGAACTTTTTTCTCAATACATTCAATTTGATCTTCACTACTTTAAAACAAAGATTTAATAATAATGGGGTAATATGCATACAAGTTTGATTATAAAATACCTGTTACATACTGTATTCTTTAAAAAAATACAGATGAAATAAAAAATACTTGTAGAATTATGAAATGTACTATTTTCATTAGGATACACATAAAATATATAAATGTTTCAGTAGGTCATAGCACTAAGCCGATATTAAAGACATATGTATACATTCTAAGGCTTTAACTTTTTCTTTTTGTATTATTACCATTCTTTTAATTTTCAATTGAAGTAACTTGGGATATAACAAGAGAGATGCAATTTAATGGTTTGTCAAAAGCAAATATATGATTTTTATAATCTGGTCTACTTTCCTTTTAAACATTTCGTTTTTTTTTTATTGAAACATGTCACCTTTTTAAATAATAATAAACTTTATTATTTACATTTGCTGTAATAATGAAGTAATAACTACTGTAATATTGGTATGTTAGTTAAAAAGATGTTGTCACCAAATATTTTATAATATATTTTAATAGAGAACAACATTCAAATATGACAAAGTATTGAAGGAAAACCTGGCAAAGTGATGAACTACAATGATGTCCTTATACGGTTGAAATTAAATATAAAGTATAAATTCCTGTAAGTTGATCAAATATAAATATTTCTTTCATGAGAGAAAAATGGAACTAAAAAGTCCCAAGCTACATTTAACTTGGCATAAATACACACCAGTATGGTCCAAATTATGTGAAATAAGAAAACCATGAAGCGAATTAAGTTGAACCTTGGGAATGAATTAAATATGTTTAAATACTAGGTTGGAAGAGAAAAACCTTGGGAAAGAATTAAATGTTTACATACTAGTCTGGAAGAGATAAACCTTGGGAATGAATTAAATGTTTACATACTAGTCTGGAAGAGATAAACCTTGGGAATGAATTAAATGTTTACATACAAGTCTGGAAGAGAAAAACCTTGGGAATGAATTAAATATGTTTTACATACTAGTCTGGAAGAGAAAAACCTTGGGAATGAATTAAATGTTTACATACTAGTCTGGAAGAGATAAACCTTGGGAATGAATTAAATGTTTACATACTAGTCTGGAAGAGATAAACCTTGGGAATGAATTAAATGTTTACATACAAGTCTGGAAGAGATAAACCTTGGGAATGAATTAAATATGTTTTACATACTAGTCTGGAAGAGATAAACCTTGGGAATGAATTAAATGTCTACATACTAGTCTGGAAGAGATAAACCTTGGGAATGAATTAAATATGTTTTGCATACTAGTCTGGAAGAGATAATGAGTTAAGTTCTTGATCTGCATTTATTTAAATGTCTGTATACTTAAGTGAATAAGAACATGCATCATGTTCTACTTATGATGATTTATTGTATAAATGTGACTGCTTAACTCTAAGTGCATAGGATATCTAGCGAAACCACGCTGATTTTTCCAAGCCCGTTCCCTTGGCTGTTTTTTTATACCTTGCGGGTTTTTTTATACATAAAAAAAATCAAAACTTATTTCATGACAGGCTCTGCTCTCAAATGCCACCCTTCCTTAACCCTAAATTTTACTCACTAATTTAGTTGTCCAAAAAATAACTAATGTAGCCTTCAAATATGCATTTTAAAACAAACAATAATTCACACAGTAAAACAGAATGCCTTGAAACTACTATAATTTATCAGAATTTCTAACTAAAAGGTTTAAAACACTTCATTACTTACCAGAGCACTGATTTCTGTCTTTGCTCAATAAAATTTGCTTGAGAAATAGCATCTTTTACCAAAATAAAATAATAAAGATGTTATAATCATGTATTTAATAAAATGGCTTTTCTATTGGTTATTAGCATGTACCACTGACAAGTAAGCATGAGTAAATAAGTAATTTCAAAAGCACGAAGAGTTGAGAGAAGCTTCTATGGTGAGTTTATTGATAACTCAGAAAATAAAGGTAGGAGGTTATTATTTAAATTCTGACCTGTCAATAACTACAATTGGTGTACGTTCTGAAACCCATATAAGGGAAGAAAGAAAATCTGAAAATATTTTCTTAGCAGAGAGGCATCATGTGACACACAGAGGTGAAGACTGAGAATTTATTTAAGTATTTCATTTTTAAACTAAAAATCAAAACATACATAATATTTAAATTTGAATCATAGACTACATTTTTAAGCCAAGTTTATTGATATACATGGATTAAAAAAACAAAGACATTACACCAAAATTTGATTTTAATTCTGTAAAAGTTGTGACAAGTTCACTTTGATCTCTTCCCGTGCACGTAGGGTTAATCAGAAAGTGCAGAGTAAGCCTACAAACAAAGCGGGTTAAAGAAACTTACAGAAAATACATGTATTTAGTTTTTGGGCATTCATTCAAAATATTAGTAAATGTCACTACTTACTACATATTATCTTACCCACAATTATTACATGTACAGTACTAAAACGTTATAGTAATACCTGTGGTCATATTGAAACTTATGCTGTTCTTGCCACCCAGGTGGAGGACATTCCATCCAAGCATTGAAATATCGAACAATACCAGGGTGATCAAGTTTGGCAAGAGCTTTGACCTCTCTCATAACCTTCTCTCTGGCTTCTTTCCTTTAATCATTAATGAACAAAGTTAAAGAGTTTATAAATTCACACATACAGATATATATTCAGAAGTTCTCTAGCTCGGGAATCTCCATTAAATACAATTGAAAACAACATAATTATTTCTGGTGCAACAGTTTAAAATACAAAAAAAAATTACTAAAACATTTCTTCTTCAAATATTACACACTTATGAATAAATCCAATGATGTTTGTATCAATTACAAAAACAATCCTTTGAACATTAAATAATTATGGAAGAAAACAAAACTAGTCAAAGACTCTCCGTATTTTAGTAGCAAACATTGCTTTTACATCTTATTAATTTCACAATCTTGTTTAACAAGTTCAATGTTTAAAAAAATCTGTTATGACTGAGAAAATATTATTAAAACAATATATAAGTATTATTGGTATACAACAATACCGTTCTCATACATACTTGTTAGGCAAACATATTCTCTTGACTGCATAATGACAATCATCTATTTTATTCTTTGCTTCAAACACAAGTCCATAGCCCCCTCTTCCTAAGCACTGGATAGGTTCAAAGTCTGTAAGATATCTGAAAGAAAGAACAGAGATTTTCCAACATTATTCCATCTTTGGCTTCCCTTTAGTATCAAAGTAACACATTAAAAATTTGTTGCCCACAGGAAATAAGTAAATAACTATAGCTGAATAGATCAATTTGAGCAACTTCAATTTGAACACCACATAACAGAGTGCTGGCTAATCACTAGCAAACTAGAATACCCAGTTAAACAAAACACCACCAGTGACTTCACATAAAAACTTCAAAACTTGCATATCATTCAATAGTTCCTTTTTTAATTCAAAGTAACTACCAAGCTTACTGTACTAGCTAATGTAATTCAATAATAATGTTAGATCCATTAATAATCTTTGTAAACATTACTAATTTTTGAGAAACAGTGAAGGTTCATCATGTAATACTGGCAATAATTTACAGCCAAACAACCTCGAAGTGAGACCGTTCTGGATATTGTTAGTAGTGTTAAGAAAAATGACAGTCCATCACCAGAACTGACTTGATACTTTGTTCACTAGTGGGTGGTAGGGATTTACCTATCAAGAACTGAACTAAATACAGTAACTCTGTGAAAGTAGTTCTGCTGTTCTGGCTCAATCATTATTTTTATTATAGGACAAATAAAATATCAAATTAAAAAATAATGCTTGAGTTATATCAGTGCTTTTGTTTGTCAGTTACTTAGATTACGTGTTCTCTCAGGATATATTTTAACATAGATTCTACATAACAAAACCAACTTTTCTTTCTATAAATGCACTGTGTGTTTCATTTGCTCTCCTAAGATTTTTAAGATATTGTCACCTTCCCTTCATGTTTTTGATGATTTGTACTTTACACAGAAATGAATGTGTTGCTCCACTATTAAAATCATGTGTCTTTCACTTAGAAATGGTAAATTTGTCACATTATCAACACCTTGTCATTCGTATGACCAAATTTTTGCAGTTTCAAAACAATACTTTTCTGAAATCTGTAAAACTGGGCTTTTGGACATGCATGGTTTTGACATGACAGCATGTTGGTATATAAAACTTAAAGTAGGTTCTCTTCAGAATTAACAGTGAGAATGCTTATATCTTAAACCATGTTTCAGTCGTGCATTTTCTCAACATCTTTGAACTTAAAATAAGTTGCTATATTTCAATATTTAAATTAAATCTAGGTTTTTCATACAAATATACAATCAAGAACAAATTAAGATATGAACTTACCGTGATACAAACTGATCTTTGCAGTTATCCATCTCAATATTCAATGAAGTTTTTGCTGTTTCACAGCTTTCTTCATGTGATGCAGAAGTGAGGAACTGTAGGCTTTCAGTACTTTTCTAGAGAAATATGAAGATTTTCAAAGAAAACGTTTATATTTAACTTCTCTAACAAAAGAAAAATTTATAGCTATCTGTCAAAAGTAAATTTTGGGTTCCAATATTTCACTCGACAAAAGATATAAATAATTGGCTCTAATTTTAGTCTGATTTAATAACTTATCAAGACACATATTTATCTATTATTACTGTTATTTACCTACTCTATTCCATGCTTTTTTCCTGTGTCAACATTGCTATACACTTTATAAATGGACCTCATGATATAAAATTCTACCTATTCTGTTTTATTAATTTTATAAGTGACTGTATGGACATTTTTACATCTGTCTATCTTTCTCTATATTATAGTCTTTTCTGAGTTTCTAGCACTTAAAAGATTTGGTACTTTCATTTAAGCCTCAAGAGTATTCTTATCTTAACAGACTTGTTGAATACTGATGCTAAACAAAATAATTATATTTTCTGGTATATATATATTATTTTCTTTTACCACTGGGTTCAGAATTGTCATTTTCTTCTTTATAAAAAATCGTTTTCTATCTTTGCTACATGATTAATACAAAATATATTTAACTTAAAGATAAGGAAAATGAGCTGTAACTTACAAGTATTTTATTTTATGTACATAGAAGTACATGATGTACACTGAGTGGTCACAAGTAAATAGACACCTAATTTTTCATCATTTAACT
>NW_013665826.1:263735-266148 GCF_000517525.1 Limulus polyphemus | reverse complement strand
GGGCAAATGATATGATGACCAAGCCTCTGGACTTTTGGAAGACTGTATTGTTCTCAGACGAATCAAGATTCTCTCAATTTTCTGACAGTAGAAGGATATGGGTCTGGAGAATGCCTCACCAATAGTTTTGGCTCAACAGATTGCAGCCAACTGTGTAGCATGGTGGTTTGGGGAGCTGTTTGGGTTGGTGGGAGATCGAGCTTAGTGGAGTGTGTTGGCAACATAAATTTTGCGAAATACGTCGAAATATGGGAGGAAGGACTCTTGCCACTTTATTCCTCGGGTTTCGTGGACAAGAACACAAAGTTGTTCCAGGAAGATGGAGCACCGTGTCACATTGCTAGAAACACCCAAAAGTGACAGGAAGAAAATGGTATCCGGAAGTTACCCTGGCAGAGCCAATCTCCTGACATGAACCCCCATCGAAAATCTATGGGCCATACCCGACCGGCAAGTCAAGAAACAACCAAAAATACCAACTTCGAAGAGAATCTACTCCAAGTTTTGAAGCAAGAGTGGGCGAAAATCCCACAATCTAAAATTGACGAGATGATTCTCACGATGCCCCAAAGGATCAACGAACTCCACGAAGCAAAAGAAAGATCTACTAGATATTAATTAAATTATAGATATATCAATTCCTGTGAATATGACTGAAAAATTTCATTTTTTTCTGAAAAATTGGTGTCTATTTACTTGTGACCACGCTGTGTATGTAGTGCTATCAGTTCAAACATTTCTCCATGTACATCTACATTAAGCAATTGATTCTAGGTTTCAAAAGTTAAATGAAATATACTATCATGACATAAAAGACTGTTTAGTGTGGATATTATTGACTAATTTATTTTATAAGTGAATATTTTATGATTGTTTAGTTTTGTTCATAACAAGAGAGTTAGAAGTAAATGTAATGTAAGTTGGTAAGAGTTGTACATTGTGTTTATAACTCACTGATGTCAAGATTATAAAATGTCAAGTGACATTTACGGATGTCAAGGATAGAGATTTATAGAAGTCGAGCAGATGATTAAGTGATAAATATATAAATATTGTGAGATGAGCGGGAACAGCAGACAGACAGAACAAATTGAGAAAGTAAACTCACATCATAGGAGCGAATAGCCTAACAGTTAATATGTGAAGTGAAATTAACAGTTTTCCGACATTTTAGGAAAATAATTTGTTTTGTTAAAGGGTGTTCTAAAGCAATTCAGCCTGCCTGTGTGGATGATTATTGGAAGTAGCCCTAATTACAAAAAAGCAGATAGCATACAAAGATAGAGCAGATGAGGAGTGAAGTTACGAGAGGGAATTTGGCCAAAGAAAAGTTAAATGCAAAATTAATTATCGTAAAAGTGGGAGACTTAACAATTAATATAGACCTAACGGTTGCTATATTAGAGTGAGACTAACGGTATTGAAAGAGATAAGAAGATGAAAAATTTATTTCGTCAAAGAGAGTTCTAAAGTAATTGAATTAGCCTCAGTGGACTTTGGGAAATAGACAGACAATTCTTGGAAATACAAAGAGAGAGAAAGGAGCAGATAATTTTAAGTTTGGTTACTGTAATAGAGAAAAATAGTTTGGCTTGTCAATTGAAATTATAAAGCAATTGAATAGACCTAAGTGGACTTTTGACAAGAAGAAGAGAACTATATACTGTTTATGATATGCCTATGATCTCTATAGTATGAATAATTTGTTGTACATATGTTTAACTAGTTCTGAATATATATATTATTTTGAAAACAAGAAGTGAGTGATGTTCATTTATTTTTGAATTTATCACCAACAAGTCACAGACACCTACTGTAGAAGAATCCAAAGCCCAACAATAACAGTACAGCATATATATTTATACTACTAAGAAGTATAAGCAAAAGCTTTTAATTGACAAACATATCTTACTTTCTGGCATATACAATAGCAGGTTGTCATCAAAACAGTAAGATGTGTGATAACCTCAAACATTCAGAAAAAGATTGTTTGTAAACTGGGAATGGGACAGGTTAAGAACACTATAGTGGAACAAAATATTTTATGAATACAAAGAAGTTCAGTTTAAGTTAAAACAAGCAAGATTTCATTAGACTTAACAATATTAGTAAATGATATGCTTCAAACAAGTAGTTATGACAAGATATGAATAAAAACCCTATAACCTGAGTGTTTTCGAAAGGTGGACCTTTCTTCTTCAAGGGGCAAACCATTACCAGCTTGCCTCTGAAGAAAAAAGGTCCACCTTTTGAAAGTACTCAAGTTATAGGGTTTTTATTCATTTCTATCAAGACTTCTTGAATCCACGTGTTTTTCTAACATTATATACACCTGGAAAAAAGTTAAGCACCCCCAAATATTTTTCAGGATTGCTTATTGAAAATAAGGTTTAATTTCATGATGTTGAGCAAT
>NW_013665826.1:236215-262993 GCF_000517525.1 Limulus polyphemus | reverse complement strand
TACAAGAATACTGCCCAAAATAATACTCACCACCAGTACCAAAGTGAGACTATGATAATCTGTTCTAAAATAATACTCACCACCAGTACCAAAGTGAGACTATGATAATCTGTTCTAAAATAATACTCACCACCAGTACCAAAGTGAGACTATGATAATCTGTTCTAAAATAATACTCACCATCAGTACCAAAGTGAGACTATGATAATCTGTTCTAAAATAATACTCACCGCCAGTACCAGAGTGAGACTATGATAATTTGTTCTAAACTTTCCCCCTCTTTTTGCACATTGTCTTTTATTTCACAATGTGAGGTATTTTCAATCAAAGTCTGAAGCTCCTGAGTGCCATACAAGTAATAGCCATTATCTAGAGAAATAAAAAATAAGGTTATGATACAAGTAATAGCCATTATATGGAGAAATAAAAATAACGTTATGATACAAGTAATAGCCATTATATGGAGAAATAAAAATAACGTTATGATACAAGTAATAGCCATTATATGGAGAAATAAAAATAACGTTATGATACAAATAATACCCATTATTTTAAAGAATGTATAAATCACGTTATTATACAAACAATAGCCATTATCTGGATAAATGAATACACCAGGTTATGATGCAAATAATACCCATTATCTAGAGAAAGTAATAAATCAGGTTATGATACAAAAAATAACCATTATTTGAAAGAATGTATAAATCACGTTATCATACAAATGATAGCCATTATCTGGATAAATGAATAAATTAGGTTACAATCTCAAAATTTCAAATATTGATACAAAAGCCTAATTTATATAAATAAATTAATGGTTTTATACAAGGTGTGTTTGTTGTTAACTCTTTCAGCATGAGCTCAGTCCCAGAAACTGACTTCGTAACCATTTTGTGCTTGTAATAGTTTTCATGCTATAACTTTTAAATTAGCATGCATATCTTCATAAAATTTTTTATCTTATCAGTAAACATGACAAGACTTTCATACACAAAATATCAGATTTTTTTCATTAAGTTTTAAGATTTCTTAAGTAAAGTTTTTCTCGTGCCTTTTTTCTTTTCAAAAGTTGACTGTCCAACATGCAAAGTAATTTTGATTTTAAAATTAAAAATACTTTCATACATCAGAAAATTTTCTAATTTCACATGCAAAATCTTTATAACCGCCAGATAATTATCAAACACTTTTTTTAGAAAAAACTATATTTTATCTGTTCTTCCCACTACTGTATCTCTGTACGGGTTGGGTCGATTTGACCAACCTCGTAACCACCATAAAAAAATTAGGAAATATAAATTATGCTTTTTTGCATTCTAGAATGACTATAAATTATAACACAAAAACATAAATGTTTAGTCTAAATAGTTTAAACCTCATAACATTATAAATTTATGTACATATGTTTGATAATTATCTGGACATTATAAAAATATTGCATGTGAACTTTGAAAATTTTCTGATCCCAAAAAAAATATTTTAAATCTTAAAATGAAAATTAATTTGCATGTTGGATAGGCAACATGAGAAAAGAAAAAAAGGCATGAGAAAAACATTATTTTACAAACCTTAAGACTTAATAAAAAATTTGATATTTTGCATATGAAAGCATTGTAATGGTTACTGATAATCTGCTAAATTAACATATGCTTACTAATTTAAAAGTTATAGCATGAAAACTATAACAAGCACAAAATGGTTACAATGTTGGTCCCAGGGATCAAGCCCATGCTCAATGAGTTAACATGAAAATTACTTTGCACATGGACTATTCAAAACAAATACTCAATATATTCATGGACAAATTTATATGTTTATATATTTTTTTAAATACTTCACTAAAAAATATGATTTTTTTGTATGTGAAAGACTTATAATATGAACTGAAAGAATGCCAAATTTTGTGAAGATATACATACTATATTGAAAGTTAGAAGTATTAAAGACTTCAAACGAGTACAAAGAAGTCACACAGTCGGTCAAACTGATGGGCCCATGTTGAGAGTTAAAACAATGCAGTGACTAGTATGTATTTATGCATTAGAATATGTAGAATTCTTGCATTCCACAGAATCCTGAGGAACCACAATAACTCAATGAACCCCTGGATGTCTGTCAAGGATTCCTGGTTATGTCACTAGTTTACTACAATAATTTTCTATTATACAAAAAACTATACTTAGGTAAACTTAATAAAACAATAATAATTTCTATTCTCTTTGTGTCTAGAATAGCATGGCTGGTTAGCTGTGCCTGAGAGTACAGACAATACAGCTTTTGAACAGTTAATGTACATATGTAAAGAAATTAAAATTTTTACCCATCCAAATCACATGTAATTTTAAATATTTTTTTTCATAATGAATTTATTTTTACGCGTATAAAATTATAAATGAATCATTTGATTGAAATTGAAATGTTAAGTAAAAGAAACTGAATTTCTTATATCAAGAATTAATTATTTTTCTGTAAAAAAGTACAAAACTGATACTCATACATACCAAATGGATATTCAAAGTAATCATTCCGGAGCACTAATGCAGTTGACTTTTCATACTCTGGTTTACCAACCATCTCAGATCCTTTTACGCCTGTGGTTATTACTGGTGTTCTGCTTGGTGCTTTCATGTAAAAGTTCAAAGTTTTTATTAGTACAAGTAAACTACCAACTTTATTAGCATCACTTATTAACAAACAGCACATAAGTAGCATAACAATTACCTCTGCTTGAAAGATATCAATGAAACATATTTCTTTCAGAGGTGAATACAGGATTTTATCCTGGGGTGTTCAACAGAGGTGGTTTCAAAAGAATCTGAAAAAACTAAGCCAGGAGGTCTGGGGAGCATTTTAAGTACCCACAGCTGGGTGTGTGTGACAGAGCCTCAACACATTTAAAATCCCTAAAAGATAATAGGAACCAACAATTTTGATTAAATTAGGTTTCAAAATGTTCATTATTTATAATGGACAGAAAATCGCCTTAATTATGGAATACAATATACAACATCCCCCTCTTTCCTCTGGGCACACAATGCATAACCTACATATGTTTCCCTCAACCAACACCACCTCATCATACTCACTAAGCACATACAGTGAATACTAGTGTTTATGAATATCTTTCATACTCAGGCAAATGAGTCTGTCTCAAAGGTGGAATAATCTACTATACTGAATGATAGATTCAATATGAATGCGCAAGTTTACTATGTCTTTGTTATTTCTACACTCTTCTTTGATCACAAAATACCTTTAATTAAACTTCTATTCAATCAGTATAGACATAGATGAAAAAATACTATGAAAATTTCCCAAGATACATGGGAAATGACTTAATTGTAAGTAACAATAAAATACCTATTTGTTGTACAAAAGTCAAAAATTATTTGATATTTAATAATTTGATTGAATGGCAAAACAGCTCATCTTATTATGGCTCACCTAACATTTTGCTATGTTTTTTCATGTTCACCCAGTTACAGTACCTTCTAATAAAATTTGAAATATCAGAAACAAAACGTCAGAAGGTACTGACATAAAATTGATGTAGGTATTTTAAAATGCACAACACTATTTTTGCCATATTAATAAAAGAAAAATTATTTCTTTTTTTTTTAACTGATTTTAGCTCTTATTTTTTTAAAATCACATGATGCAATGAATTCTCCATGGAGGGTGTTTGACAAACCCTTTGAACACTATCTGTGCCTGTCACTTTATGTAATTTGATTTGTATGTTTGTGTATTCTATTAAAAATGTGTATGTGGAGTTAATTATGTTTTCTGTACTCAAGATACAAGTAACTCAGTTGTACTTCATATTCCAGAAACTTCTTTCCTTTATTTTTTATTATATTTTTCAGATGCTGTATTTTAAAAGTCTATTACACAAATAAAAACAAAAAAAACACTATTCAAAACAAGAATTACACATTTACCAGTACAACAGCAAGCTATACACTGAAATAGTGGAATTTTGGTATAGGTTTTTCATAAATAATTTCACAATTACAACTCAATAACTCCATTTAGAGTAAAGTAGTCTAATCTACAGTGAATTACAGATATTGGTCTGAAAAATAATCCTCCACATAAAAATATAAACCCACTTGTAATCATGGGAGTTGTCATCAATGTTTGAGAAATCAGTCATTTTGCCCACATATTGCAGAAAAGTTCACATAATACAAAGCCTCAGTTTGGTCAATGGGATGACCTTTATAATGTACAAAAGGTTTCAAACAATTAGTCTACAAGTATTATTTCAAATTAAAAAAACCACTGTGAAGTACAAAATAAAAGACGAATTCTGATGGTTAGGCCACACAAGATACAGAAGTATTTGTTTATTTTAATTATCTTTATTGCTAAATATAGTAAAGTTTTGTTCTATTATTTTCAGTTTTCATCATAACTTTGACATTATTATTGTTTACTACTTATTACACAAGTTGGCTGTGATGATCTGAAGAATTCTAGTTTTGTAGAGATTTGAAAATGGGTTCTTAAGGAAACCTTGTTGTCCTTCTGCCTTGGGTTTCGGTTTTACAACATCACACTAATCAAGGTATTTTCCCAAGCATTAATAAGCCTAAATATTAAATCAGCATTCTATTAATTTTTTTCAAACTTGCTGAATATTTTTTGGGATATCTTATTTTCATCTTTTAATTTTGTTTTGCAAAGTTACACCAGGGTTATATGAACATAGCTATCGCTAATTTTGAACTTATAAAGGGAAATGAAGTTAAACAACAGCGTACACTGACAAGTCTTGCCTAACTGAATACTGGAATTTGATTGTCACTCTTATAGCACACCCATGACCAAAGTGCAGAGTGCATTTTTGTGAAATAGATTGCAAGCAACAATTGGGCATGGTAACCACAAGGCCATATTTGGCCTTCATTTTTTAATAAATAAGAAACTTTATGGACAACAAGAAATTATTGGTCCATATTGGTCATTATATCTAAAATCCAGCCTTTACCATTCAGATATACATTTAGCTTTCTCTTAAATCCCTTTAAAAATTACACCATCCATCACATACAAAGGCAATCCATTTTAACGGCCAACCACGCTGTCTTAGCTGAAGATGTCTTCTGCCCTGCCAAAATTTATATTTCTGTCTCCTAGTCCTTTCATTTTCACCATTAACAATCCTAAACACTTCAATCAGATCCCCCTTTAAATCTTCTTTTCTCAAAAGAAAACAATAGATCTTAAACTTTCATTGTATGACAACCTATCCATCCCAGCAGCCTTCCTATGAACACAATACTCCAAATGAGGCCTAACCAGTAACCTATACAATGAAATTATAACCTCTTTAGATTTTTATTCAATATTTCTGTAGATACAACCTAAAATCCTACTTGTACTATCACAAGTAATAGCACACTGTTTGGATAGTTTAAGAGACTGATCAACCAGAAAACATCAAGATCCTTTTCTTCCATAACACTGTTAAGCTTACTCCCTTTAAAATTATACTTATAAATCAAATTATGATAACCTATTGCATTACCTTGCATCTATTATAATTACAAACCATCAGACACTTATTTGTGTATCTCACCAACTAATCTAAATCATTTTTTAAGAAGCAGCAGCATCCTCCTAACAGCTGACAACATCCAAAACCTAAACATCATTCGCAAATTTAAGAAATTTATTGGCCATTCCTTCAGCTTTGTCACTGATGTAAATCAAAAATAGCAAATGTTCTAACACTGAGTGTTAAGTTACCTCACTTCAGACTTAAGTAATTTATTGGCCATTCCTTCAGCTTTGTCACTGATGTAAATCAAAAATAGCAAATGTTCTAACACTGAGTGTTGAGTTACCTCACTTCAGACATTAATTCAGTTTGAATGAACTTCAGTTACAACAACCCTCTGTTTTCTTCCAGCCAATCACTCTTCTATCCAATGAGCCAACTAATCCCCCACAACTATAAAGGTATTTTATTAAAGCCACAAATCAATATGATAATATCAAGTTTTACAAATTTATCCAGATTCTGCTCATTTGGTAAATATTTCAAAATCTTTATCAGTACAACACCAAATTCCTTCAAAAATAAGAGATTATTTTTATGTGTTATAAAGTTGTCAGTAAAATACAGTTAATGAAAGAGAAAAAAGTAACTTTAATGTGATAAAGAAAAAAAAAAGTGTAACTAGGTAAACAAAAAGTTGAAGCCTACCAGTAGCTAGGTAAGGTTTCCATTCCACCTTAGGGAGATGATCTGTATGATGAGTCTTCGTTACTCCAAACAACATGTCCTTCATTCCTGACGAGTGCTGGATGTATGGTTGTTTTTCATGGATACCTATAACACAGTTAAGAAGGATGTTCTAAAACTATGGAAAATTTCTAATACTGTACATGGATAAGAAATTTACACATTACAATCAAGCTGTAAAATGAATAAAATAATAATGAAGTTTTTCTTTCTTGTTAAAGTATTCATAATTTTTTGTTTGTTCTTAAGCACAAAACTACATCATGGATTATCTGCATTGTGCCCTTCATGAGTATCAAAACCCAGTGTTTAGTGTTATAAGCTTGCTGAGCCACTGGGGGAAAATATTCACAAAAGGGCTTGTATTAAACTAAAACATAAACTGTTTTTTATTTTCTTGTTAGTTTATATTACTGTAAAATTTTATGACTAACTAACTAACTAAAAAAAAAGTACACAAATAAGTAAACCACCTAACCTACTAATAATGAAAAAACAAGACATAACGCAACAAAAAATTATCAATGTTTCCTCTTAAGAACAAAATAAAATTTAATTAAAATTGTTAAAGACTTCTATGACAAAAATAAATCCAGATTGATAAGTCAGCTCTGGAATTGTTGAAAATTCTGTTTCATGCTGAATTACAAGTGAAGAAAGGAAGGAAATTTATGTACAACCCAAGTGTTGTCAATTCAAAGATCTACCTAAATCTATTCACAAAAACACAATTATTGAGTGCTCGGTGCCAAATGTTCCTTGAAATTACCCAACTGAAAAACAAAAAATATTATAGTGATTGTTTGATATTAGATAAAACAAGAATGAATTTAAATGTGAAAACTGTAATTGTAATAAAATAATACTTAATCAGTAAGTAAACTCAAAACAAAACTAATTAATTTAAAGGTTTCTTTTGCTTTTATTATCTATTAATTTGTAGACTATTTGGCTTATTTCTACTAAGTTGCCAAACAAACTATTATAGAACTAGAATTTGAATCTCTATTGAGCATATGCAGAAATTTATTGTAACTTACAGGCCAGGGCAATGTTAAATAGCCTAACCCAGTCAATGCTAGTTATTAGTCATGTAGAGGCCTATGTAAATTAAAATGACATTTGTATCTTGCTTTAAATGTAATCAGCAGTTTATGCATGTTACTTTCCAAGCTAACTAAATCTCTGAATGCACATATATAATTATTATTAATATTAACACCATTATTCCTAGATCATTAGTAGAAATAACACAATGCAGATGTCTTAGTGCCAATCAAACGGCTTAGATAATTTATAACAATATTGACTGAGATTCAAAAGTTGAAGATTTAAGCTTCACAGGATTTGGTTCGTTTATAATTTTGCAGAAAGCTACACGAAGGCTATCTGCAGCAGCCGTCCCTAATTTAGCAGTGATAGACTAGAGAGAAGGCAACAAGTCAACACCATCCATTGCCAACTCTTGGGCTACTCTTTTACCAATGAACAGTGGGATTGATTGTCATATTATAATGCACCCACAGCTGAGAGGGAGTGAGCATGTTCAGTAATAGAGATTCAAACTTGTTACCCTCAGATTGTGAGTCGAATGACCTAACCATGCCAGGCCTAAATTAAAAGAATAAGTTCCAATGGTGTATAGGCAATGTTACAGAAGTGTAGGAAAAAACTGGTTCAAGATACTGTGTCAAATTCCAGTCGTAACAAGAGCTTATTCTCTAAGTTACTTTGACATGATTGTGGGATGTAGGCAGTCATTACACATTCAAATCTTAACCTCAAAAACTCATAAATTAAGACCAAAAGAAACAATTCCTCAATTGTGTTCTTTCTTTAACTTGGTAATTTTGTTGTTACTAAAGAAAGTACTGGTCTAACTGATATTACCTGGAATGCAATTGTGTGATTACCATGTCATTAATTTTTAAAGAACATATGGAAATAGTTATATTGTTATATCACTGGTTTATACTTCAAATACTAAAACAATATGGTCTCATATGCAATAAAAAAGAAAGAAAAAAGAACAAAAGTTAATTTAACCAATAATACAATTATTGCACACACACTTGTAGAAACATTAGTATAACGTTACTTCAAAAAAAAGATATGTGCATGTGTCTGATGAAAAAACTAAAACTTTTAACTCACCAATATATAATACTGGTGATAATCCTGGCTGACTTTCATATCCTATAATCCTTTTTTGGTCAAACAAATCTACATGTTGGAATGCACCTTCTTTTAACTGCCAGGCATTCACAATGGGACTTTCAAACTGAGAAGAAACATGTTTATTGGGCTAAATAATGCTATTCTTCCTATTTCTACATGTACATCTAAACTAAAGTATCTATTTCATATATCCTTGTAATATAATATAATACTAACTACAGACTACTGCCATAACAAACTGAACATCAGTACCCTATGAGAACAAAATTATTTTGGGTAACCGACAGCTAGCAATAACTTATTATATATTTTTTTAACTATTTCTGGACTGGAGAAGTGTCACTGACAACCCTTGATTTTTTTATTTTCATAGTAGAAATACTTAAACAAATTACATGAAGCATAGGACAAACTTACTAAATAGTATATAGTTTCAGCTTTAAAAAACAATTTGATTTAGTTGTTCTATAAATATTCATGTTGGGAAACTTTCAAAATTTTTTTGTGATATACCACTTTGAAAAACATTAAAAATACTTATTTTTACTTTAGAATTTAATTTTCTTTTTTATAGTTGATCAGAGAGTTCCATTTTACATATGTCAGTTTGTCTTTAATAAATATAGTTTCTGTTCAATAAATATCAATTTTTACTTATGTCTATTTGAATATGATAAACCAATTAATAAGAATTTGAATCATCAAAATTTCTTACTGTTGCCTACTGTATTTGTTAAACCTATCTGAACTTACCTGATGGCTGTCATAGATGAAAATTTCCATAGCTTTCAAACAGATATAAATTAACACAAAAAACATTTTTCACTATCAAAAAAGAACATCTAAAGAAACTAATTCCCAGATCAGTGGTTTGTTTTCTAAACATCCCAACAGGTTTCTTTGTTCATCCTTGCAGGTTCTTGATCTAATTACTTTCCCACAAAACCATAAATTACTGCTCACACCACTTTATTCAATCTACATTAATGTAAATATTTTATAAATCTACTTTACCAAATGGTATTTAAACTTTGCCTGTAGCTATTTTTAAAGCCAAGCTTTGTTGTTAGTTGGTCAGATCACATGATGTGATATTATAAAAGAGTAGGAATAAAATACTATAGTACTAAAAACTGGTGCAATAAAAGGATAGTCACATGAGAAACAAAAAATAATTATATTCTCAAGGGATGAAGGTTTTTCAGTAAATATAAATATATGCTTTGGAATTGAAAGAAAATGTCTAACAAAAAATCAGTAAGTGCATTGCTTACACGCAAAGCTCCTAAGCTATTTCTTGCAAATTACTAAATAAATTTTACAAGATAGCAAAATATCCTTGTTAAGAATTATAGAAATAGTTATAATTATTATTTTAACTTAAATTATGAAGTTGGATATGCTGGTGTGTATTTTCCACCTGAAAACTAGTCTGCAGTCTAGATAGGGTTACATATAAAAACTTTACTCACAAATGAGCCTTGCAATACTGTAGCAATACACTACAGTACTCTATTAACAAATGATTATAAAAAAAAAATCAAAAATACTTACTATTAATTTGAAAAATATACACTACTTCATTCTTTACAAACACATAAAAAAGACAAATATTATGGATCTTACTGACCAGAAATAATATTGTGAATATATTAAGGGAAACATCAAATTACTATAAAAGCATAAGTATATAAATGTGTTTATACAGTGGAGTTGTTGTGAATAAAAAGTGCATAGTTAATAATCACCTTATGTGACCAAACAACCTTCTCCTCATCATTGGCAGCAAAAATCATTCCATCTGGAACAACAACTTTGATTGTGATACTCTCCTTACTCCAGCTATTACTGTACGAGTCCTCACTTTCACATTGCACTAGGACATCAGCCACTTCTGCTTCTTTCTGCAAGTTACAGCCTTCATTGAGTCCTTCTACCAGGGAAATGCAGTGCTCTCCCACACTGAAGTTCCATCTGTGGTAACAATAAACACGTCTAATATAAAAATTTCAAGACAATAAAAGCATTGCAGGCCTATGTAATTAATATATTCAAGGTAATTATCAAAAACTGAAAACAAGTACAAAAAAAGACTTTGACCTCTGAAAATTTGTTTAAAATATTTCTAGATTTTAGACTTTTTAGCATACTAAATTGTCAGCATTTAATCTGTCAAAAACAAATAACCCTTAAATCTAAGAAAACTAGTAAATTTTATTAGTTATGAGATGAATTTTACAGTTACATCGGAGACATCTTACTGCACATACACACAATGTCATTCAGCAGAAAAAGAAATACCTAATAAATACACACTAGTTAATATTTGAATATTACTATCTGAAAGCCCAGTGTATTTTACAGTTTAAATTATACTCTTTAGAACAATACCTTGTGTTGTTGCAGTATAGACACTGAACTTGTTCTTCCAAAATTTTGATTTTTTAGTCTTATGACTGCCGTAACCATGCAGTAAGTGGTAAAAAAAAATATTCTTGGAGTCATGATTAAAATGGTTTACTGAAATAAGATTACTTTTTCAGAGCAAGTATAGGTGAACTTTTTCAAAATGTAATGAGGACACTTCAAGCAGTAAACGCTAGAGCTGAACCACAGCAGTACTCGTTGCCGTGTACACTGCTTGATATCGAACAAAAAAGGTTTAATTTGCTATTAATATTTCCCATCTTCGTGAATGAATTGTCTCTTTTCTTAACATACATGTATACTTAATATATACTTAATGATATACTCTTTTCTTAATATACATGTATACTTAATATATACTTAATAATATACTCTTTTCTTAATATACATGTATACTTAATATATACTTAATAATATACTCTTTCTTAATATACATGTATACTTAATATATACTTAATAATATACTGTTTTCTTAATATACATGTATACTTAATATATACTTAATAATATACTCTTTTCTTAATATACATGTATACTTAATAATAATAATAATAATTATATCTAGAGTATAACTAAGGCACATTTTTTTCTTTCACGAAATACTGGTTTGTTAGTGTAGATCTTAGAACAGTGAGTCTGAGATGTGACAAGTCATGTTTGTCTTCTGAAAAGTGTCTTGAGACTTGTAAGTTAAGATTATGATTTAATATGCACATACGAGTACATAATACTGGTTGCCATTAAGTATAAAAATAAGACTTCAAACACTACTAATCTCCAAAATAACTAATAATTTGCAATCATTCTGACTAGACAATCTTTATATATATATTTTTATGTTACTGTTTTTTTCTGTTGTGACAACAAATTGTGACCTTATAGGTTTATGAACAGTAAAGATGTTGTTACAAGATTTACTTCAAAATTTCATGTTTTTTTCCATGAAAAATAGGAGAAATGTTTCAAATCAATACATAGAAAGTTTCACAAGTAAAAACTTAATCACCTTTCTTCACCAGTCCTTGGTTCAACAGCTCGAACAGTTTGGGTGTGACGATGAACCAAAAGGATATCTTCATTCACAGAGACTTCTTCACCAAGAGTCTTACAACCACTCAGAGTGCATATGTATCGCATCTAAATAGAAATGAATGTATACCAGCCAAACATTTTACTCCAAATGAACACACATATATATATATATATGATACAAATGATGATTAATTATATAACCCTCAGGTAATAACAGGTAATTTGGAATAACAAATCATTTCTCATCTATCTTTAAATTTTATCCAAAGAACTTATACTTTGTTTTAAATTATAGTACTTGTAGTCCATTAAGTTCTCAAATCTACTATGTTTACTCTGCCTAAAGTTCCAATGAAACAATATCAAACTGTGCAAAAAACTTTGCTGACAAGTAGAAAAACATAAATAAAAAGACAAGTACAAATTGTTGATCCCTACAATAAAAGACTGATCTTACCAAATGGCCAGTTTCCTTTATAAAACTAAAACAATATACAACGATAGCAAGTTAGAAACTATCATTCTTAAGGCAAAATAAGAATTAATGGAGTAACTGTAAAGTTAGATTATAACCTTGACACACTTCCATAATGTGTGTTTATAATGAATAGCAGGGTTCTTACAGTGAGACATCATTTTAAAGTATATTATCATTATTATTACTACTATCCACCAACACTATTGAAATTATATGTTAAGGTCTCTCTCCATTTTAAAAGTTTTCACACAAATAAAACCATTATTTTTGCTAATCCTCTTAAGGAAAAAAAAACTGAAATGCTGACTTAATAAAACAATTTTTTAAACAAACAAAACATTAATAGATATATTTTTCATAGTAATATGTTTTTATTATTATTTTAGATGGGTAAAATATGTTTCAGTTATTATCTAGGTGATTTTGTTTCATATGTGATTCTAAATGTTTCTAACACAACAACAACAACAAAAAAAAACTTCATGACCACAACGATATCATATAGGAGGCTATTGATTTCAGCATGATTCAGCAGGTGGCTAACTATTGAAATATTACAAACAGATGTGACATGACACTTCTACACACACAGGGAATAATTTGTCACATCACACTTTGTGATCCATTTTGTTTGTTTGTACTTAAATACAAAGCTACACAATGGACTATCTGTGCTTTGCCAACCACAGGTATTGAAACTCAGTTTTAAGCATTATACGCCTTTAGACTTGCTGATATGCCACAAGGAGGCTTGCAATTCATGTCAGCCCTATTTGAGATTCAATCGTACCCATGCTTAGCACAAACTGGGACATAGCTTCACTATGGCAAACCCATAGCATCAATCATAGTTTTTGAATTATCTGTAATTTCTATGATCCTCTTCATAAAGGAAAGTTTAGTAATAATACTGGCTGGATAAAAAAATGTTTTTATGCTTTTGCATATGAACCAAGCTGTTGTAAGAGGTCTTCCCTTACATGTAATAACATGAACTATGCTATCAGCATTAGAATATATCTCTCCACCTTGTGCAGTCCCCTTAAGCACTATGTATAAACCAAAAGCCTTATTATTAATTAGGGAAATACATCAGACATAATGAGGTGTAAGGTGGGCGGTACTGTGGAAATTTTAGTACCTAAAACTTTTAACTTCACCCTATGTTACTGACCTCTTCACATAAAAAAATATCTAGAATCCCATAATGAGAAGATGGTGGAAGGACCATTGTGAAAAAAGAAATAAAAAAAGACAAGATCCTCTCGGAGACTATAGCGACAGAGAGTGATAAACTCATGGAGTGCATCTTTCCTTAGGTAGGAGTAGGCTCAGTGGGAGCAACATTTAGAGAGAAACTATCAATCTCAAGCAAGAATCAGTCTTCACCCAATACAAGTGGTTGTTCAGAAAAATTCTGTCACTTGTGCTGGTAATCACAAGGATGGACTGCAGACAAAAGTAAGCAACAAAAATTTTACCATCTTGCAAGGGACCAGACAAAAGCTACATGTGAAGATAAAAGCATGGCATGTTGTGGTGAAAGATGTACATTGAAAACTGACATAAAAGGAACCTCCAAGATGGAACATGGAGAGGTTCCTGGACTGCCAATGAGCAAAGGAGTAGAAACCACAACTGAGATAGCTAAAAAGGGCAACGAGAAAACCCAGCAAGAGGTGCTGTAAATTAAAGACAGCATCTTAGAAAGAAGCCAAAGAAAAGTATGGTCATACAGAGAGAACTGACTAATCCTGACTCAAAACATCCACCACTAAAAGACTCAAAGTTTAGATCTAGTGATTAAAAGAGTGGAAGTTTGATGTTGTGGGGAGTCACAAAGGCATTGATAAGAAGACTTCAAAGTTGGAACAAACACGCTGAAACACCAGGGGATTTAAAGATGACTCTGAAAAAGAATCTGGAGTTGACAAGACAACCAATCTGCTAGTAAGTTTATTGTTTATGGGATGTGGCAGACTGACAACCAGATGTAGTGGTCATGAGCCTAAAAGAGGAACTCCTAAAGCAGGAAAGCAGAAGTCCTGAGAGCACAATCTCACTGTCAGCTAGTGTAAAAAAATGACAGTGAAGCTGCCTGAATGGATCTCAGTAAGACGTCCAGACAGACATAAATAAAGACAGTAGCAGGTCCAACATATGCAAAGACTGCTCCTCTGAGGACAAAACACAGGTAATGGTGGAAGTGTCCAGAACAGCATCCACCTGAACAGAGAGGAATTTTAAACAGATGTAAGTCCAGCAGGGTAGGTACAAAAAGAGAGGTGACCACTGTGAGATTGGTCAAACCACCACAACAGTGAGAGATGCAGAGATGGAAGGAGAGAAATGATCACTAGACATTAATCTGTCATAGGGTACACATTAACATCCAGAGGAATAAGGGACTCTAGAGAGCATAAAGTCCCCAAACAAGATAGAACCTCTCACATAGCAAGGAAAGGAGATGTGAGAGCCATGGAAATTAGAAGTTCCATATCTTTAAGAGATGTAGAGAAGAATGCTGAACCCAACCAAAGCAAACTAGTTAATGAAGACCCCTAAATTTATTAGATACCGAATGAGGGTCAAAACTGACTTAGAGGACTCTGACCAGCCAACCCACATGAGTATACTCCCAAAGGAGAATGGAGGTTGCAGCACAGAATGCCTCCCAGAATGGGATCAGGAGAAGCCAATCATACATATAGTTTGGGAATGCATATCCAATGAGTACATAATCCATGCAAAAGCCCTCAGGACTTAGCTGAAAACAAACAAACAAGGCTTGGGCCTTGAAAGCCCCTGGTGACCCAAGTGCCTTCTGTGAAGTAAGCCCACAAACAAGCAAAGTGTAAAAACCAAGTACCACAGAACCAGAGCCAAAGAGTGGCTCCAGAAATAAGTCATCACTAAGCCCATTGACAGTTAACCTATCAAAAGAGGGAACACTAGAAGAAGCAACATGAAGATAAGCAAAATAGAAGGTGGGTGGGTGACGAAGTTCACATAGATAAGCAACCTGTTTTGGGTCTTTCTGGCACTAGATAAGTTGGAACCAGAGTAAGTAGAGTTGAATCTTGCCTCAGCTTGAGTTTTTATGAATTAAAACATTTAATTTTGGAATACAGCTTTTCAGGTACACAGAATATTTTTTCAAAACAAAAAAAACTACAGGTTTGGAGGAGCCACAAAAAATTTTTAATTAAAAGAGGTCCTCAAGTCACTAAAATTTGAGAACCAATGTTCTAGAATGAAAAACACCAAACAGAGTTCAATGAGATACGACTGATAGAGTCTAGCTCCAGAAAGTAAGGCATCCTGACCAAGCAAATCCAAGAAAAAAACAAATTAACTATGCAATTGCTGAAGAAGAAATCAGGGCAGTGTGGAGAAAAGGTAGACGCAACCTTCTTTAGGTCACAATGCAAAGCCTCAGAAAGAGGGAGTAAAGAGGACAGAACATAAGAAGTTGAACAAGCAAAAGACAAAGAGAACAGATTGAGGGGGATAGAGAATCAAAGAAGAAGTATATTTCGAAGCTGTAAGAAGAAATTCAAGGGATTGGAGCTTTAAGAAAGTGGACAGATTCTGACTGTAGATCACAGATAAGGAGTCTTAAGGTCAGGGAGAACATGACAAGGGATTGTTGCATGAAGTGGAGATAGAAAATCTGCATGAATCAGATGAGATGCATGCAACAAGCTTGCCCATTCATAGACAGAAATAACTGGAGGAAGAAAATAAATGTCACATACCTGAGTTATTAGAGCAGCCAAGACAAAAGTGGGGTTATCTGATCCTAGTCAGGGATGGAGGAACCAAAAGCAAAGACAGGCTGAGGGAAGGGCTGGTCAAATATGTCCAAAGACATAGTTACCTCAGCAGAAGCTACAGAAGCAGGAGGAGGAGAATCCTGGGTCTGAGGTGAAGAATCTAGGATAAATTATCCTTCTTATCTTTTTTTATACTGTTAGTTTCACTCTAACATATTAAACGTTAGGCCTATCACTATTACGTTACTTAACTTCATACAAACTATATTCTCTTTGCTTTTATCTGTCTAATACTGTCTGTCTGCTGCTTTATTACATAGTTATCTGGCCACTTTCTATGTTCTCGACACCAATTAGTTATTAACAAAACGTTCTACAATTGTCTGCTTTTAACTCTTATCATAACAAAACTTAAAAATAATAAAATATTCAATCACAAATATAAATTAATCACTGATATGTAAACCAAACAGTCTTTTTTTGAATGTAAGTTTACAAACATAATGACATACCCTTTGACCCCTGATCATAAGACCTGTAGTGATAGGGTTAAATTAAAATTACCAAAATGGAATTAACTGAAATAATTAGTATTTATTCCTACTTCTTTTTCCCTTTGTTTTTTACACAATTCCTATTGATGTTTTTTGCATAAAGATTGGTTTAAGTAGAATGTAAGCTACATTGCAGCATTCATTATGCTACTAAATTTCCAGTTTCATGTTACTCATAGTTGCAGATTAAACCTAGATGAATATTAAATAATTAATATTACTACAATGGCATCTATGCAGCCAACGGTAGATCAATTTGCTTTCAGCAAATTTCAAGACTGACAAGAAAACAAATGGATAGGAAAATGTATGTATGTTGGTATGTTTGTTTTAGAGCAAAACCACATTTGACTATCTTCTGTGTACACCATGGGTAATCAAACCCCAGATTTTAGCATTTTAAATACATAGACATACGAATGTCCAATTGGGGACAACAGTAAAATCAAAGCACTACAATAATGACTATACAATGAAAGTCTGATAGAATCATGGTTTTTTTTGGTCTCAAGAAAAACATGTTGGTCTTAGTCTCGATCTTGAGAGTTTATGACGAAATCTTGGTCTCAACACCATCTCTGATACATGGTTGACAAAATCTCCACATACCAGTGGAACTGATACAATCTTTCAACTATCAGAAACAACCTAAAGGGTATCTCCATATAAAATATCCATAGTTAAATCACCACTCACAATTAGAACCATCAGATGAAGCATATAAAATATAAGCTGTACAATATATACCAGGGTTTAAGATAATCAGTACATGTGATGAGTAAAAAATTATCCTTTCCATATTTGCATAAATATTCAATGAGAAAAGCTTACTTGCATACCTTTCCAGTTCTCAAGTCAATTCCATAGCTTCTAATTTCCTTGCCACCAGTAATAAGAATATCATCAGCCAGTTTATAGGAGCTTTTTAAAAGAGTTTCAGCTGTCACTGGTACAGGTTCAACAGTTTTTCCATTGAATTTGTACAAGCTACCATCTAAAGACGGTATCAGCCTAATCCATTTACCTTGACTAGAAAGCTAAACAGAAAAAGAAAAAAGAACCAATTCCTGTGTAATTCCACTAGTAACAAGCATCCAGTTTGACTTTATGGAAATGGGAGAGTCAAGGTGCACATTTCACAACAATTTAAGAGTTACATTTAGAATTTAATTGAACTACTTAGTTATCAATGTATGGTAAAAAACTTTGTATCAAATAATAAATAATTTTTAAATTATCTAAGTTGAATTTCTTAATTTCAAAAGAAAATATTTACATAAATTATCAGCCTACACTTCTGAGTCACATGGTAAGTAGCTCTCTGATTTCTCATTTACAGAATTTCTTCACTTCCCTTACAAGTGCTTCAGATTGTTCATCCAATTAGAAACACATACTATAAATATCAACAAGTCAGAATATAAAATTTCAACCACTTATCTTCATGCTCTACTGAGATATCACTATATTCATAATGCTTGAAGACGGCTTGAATGGGTAATGAAGAAAAACTCTAATATTAGTTTAACATAACAGCAAATGTACAACATTTCGCCAAGGTTTTGTCATGAAACATGAAATGCCCCTCTCATATCCTGTCTTTCAAAAAATTTTTAATTGTCTCTCTGACACTGTTATCGGATAGGCTTATAACCAATAAAAAGAGTATGTTATAAACTACATAAATCAGACAATTGTTTTTTTTTTCACTAGTCCAAGCTTCTAGCTTGCGAGGAGAGCTTGGTGTGTTTAGACTAAAGATATAGCTTTGAGTAGTAATGTTTTTTTTTTTTTAACCTATTTATGTTATTTAGAAAGCCAGATAAATTACAAGTTTGTGGAAATTCTATTCTATTGTCTACTATATTTTTTGTGTTCTAAATGTTTAAAAGCTAAATGAATCCTTTTTGGGACAACCAATATAGTGAGAAAAAAAATAGGCTTACTAAAACATACACACAAGTGCAAAACATTTTGGTTTTCATATATATGTATTTTTTATTTATTGTTATATGGTTTTCAACATAAGTAACTAAAATGTAAAAATTAAAAACATACGAGGTTATAGAGGAAAATTTGAATTAAAAAATTCTATCTCTCTCTTGAAGGAATACACGTAGGTTGCTGTCTTATAATATAGCTTCATAGTTTCTTTAGCTTAGGCTCTTACCAAGTGATTTATTGCTTTGTGATACTAATAGACACTGTTAAAGAACTATCAAAGTAAATGAAAGCAGTTGTGAAAAGGTTAAGAGACCTGAAGCTATGAGGACAAATATTTGCAATTGTTTGTTATAATCTACAATCTTTATTTAAAAAAAAATATTTCTAACTATATTTTTCAACTATTATTCACTTTAAATTGATGATTTTTGCTACAGTTAATGTTAAGGTAGAGAAAATAAGAGATAAGGTATAAAGTTTTACCAAAAAACTTATGACATTCATTTAGGAGGTTTTAGGGTTATGCTTAGTTTGTTTTGAATATCATGCAAAGTTACACCACAAGGGCTATCTGCACTAGCTGTCCCTAATTTAGCAGTGAAAGACTAGACGGAAGGCAGCTAGTTATCACCACCCACCACCAACTCTTGGGCTACTCTTTTACCAACAAATAGCGGGATTGACCTTCACATTATAATGCCCCCACGGCTGAAAAGGTAGCATGTTTGGTGAGACGGAGATTGAAACCTGCAACCCTCAGATTGCAAGTCAAGTACCCTAACCACTTGGCTATGTCAGGCCTAAGGTTATGCAAATGAAATATGAAACAGTAATATGAAAAGAAGTATTTTTATTCTTAGCATAAAAATCACCTTTCACTCAGACTGATAAATCTTAAATACAAGTACTTTATTAGAAATTAAACTTTTTGTATACAATGTACTTGTAATGTTCATAAAAAGCTTGCCAAATTTTATGAAGATAAGCTTAGTATGTTCAGAGTTATATGTATAATTTACATAATGGTTACAAGGCCAGTGAAACTGACCAAGCTCATCTGCGAAGAGTTGAAAACATTTTTTCTCCAATTCAACCAACCTACAATCCAAGAAATTAGTCTTTCCCCAAACTCAACTGATGATATTTCCGTAACTAGTCATTTGTGTAGGTCATCAAAAGATTTTTGATAATCGAAGAACACCAAGTCCAACCTTTTCCTTTGTCCAGACAACAAGTAACATCCTCAAAAGATAATAGATTAGTCATACAAAACTTCCCTATGGTTAACCATACTGGCTTTCATTTATGGTATTATCATATTTTACTAAACGATCTTGTAAAGCTTCTTTTATCAGACTATCTAGAATTTTTCCCACTACAGAAGTGAGACTAACTGGCCTATAATTCCCAGGGCAACTCCTATCACCACCTTTAAAAATAGGAATACAATTAGCAACTGCAATCCTCAAGCACCTGCCCACTCTCTACTGACCTATTATAAATAAGAGTGAGAGGTTGGCATATTTGACCTTTGATCTTATTTAAAACCATGGAGAACATCTTTTCTTACTTGGTAGTAAGTAAAGAGGTGAGAAATTAAAAATGCATAAAGATCCAAGTTAATTCCCATATTTCCCAAAGAATACCCAGGATAAAAAATATTACTAAGATTCTCTCTTGTAGAAACAAACGAGAACATTTAAAAGCTCAGTCTCTCATAGTCTTCAAAAATAACCTTGCATCAACATCCTTAAAGAACCCAATCCCCATTCTAACATTCTCCTTACCTTTAAACTATCCTTGCTGTTAGTTTTAAGCATTATCAACAAGCTTTTACTCATAACCCTCTGAATCTCCTAACTTTTTTGAAAACCAAATCACAAGCTATGGTTCTGTAAATCTTATAACCTATCTGTAAATTTAAACTTCTTACACTTATGGTGCCTTAGATTTCCTCCTTATTGTCTTTAGTAAGTCATTTAACTTTGATTTTCAATGTTATCCTTTTTCTCTTTTTAGGAATATACATATCATGATTTAAAAGAAATTTGTTAGAAAATTTATGAAATCTGTTGTACATCATCTTTTAACTTATTGCTCCGATTCACTAAGAATAAATCTTGTATAATGGTTTTCTGAAACTTGAGATCTAAAATATAATTTCTTTTTAGCTCAACATGAAGCAAAACATCAAACTTATTTATTCAATGATATAACTCATCCCCAAATGTTCCCCTACTTCATCTTTTGCAACCATAACCTCATTTGGAATTAACTTCTGATTAGATCAAGCTACATACAAAAATAAAAATAAACACAGTAACGGGCACAGCTAACTGAATATATTGTTCTTACATTTTTAATTATAATGATTAGAATACATTTTTTCATCACTTGAGCATCTTCTCAATATTATTTGGCTGTAACAATAAATCTGTAATAGCCCACCACCTAATTGGCTTTCTAAATTTGGTGTAGAACATACAATCACAATGAATGTGCCTAAAATTAAAGTTAAACACAATTATTGCATAAATATTTCAATTAGTAGCAACCATGACCTCACTACATAATTTCTCATTGACCTCATCAGTCTGATCATGTAACTTACAACAATTACCAATTAAAAACTTTCTTTCATTAAAACCCATGATTGTAACCCATCCAGATTCAACCTTTTGATAACCATTCATCATATCTTCAATCCTAACAGTCAGTTGTTCATCCCTTATGTAAAGAGCTATCCCAAGTTCCTTTTTTTTTCAAAAAGCTTATCAATATTAAGTAATTTATAACCTGCAAATCCAAGTCTAACCAAGTTCCAGTAATTTCCATTATATCATAGTCTTTCATTGCATCTAGAACCCTGAACTCATCCATTTTGTTCCTAATATTCCTGACAACGATAGCAACCAAGTTCAGTCTTGAACTTAGTTAGTTTATTTGAAATCTGATAGGCCTATCTTTAAAATTGTTAAGTCTCTTTATTTCCAAAATCTTCATCATTCTAGCTGCCCAACCAACTTGTTTATTCCCAAGTTCTACCACTATGTTCATTGGTACCAGCAACTAGACTGTCAATACGCTCTTTAATATACTGTACTTTAGCAGTTGCAAGCAAATTCCAGTCCTAACCTTTCTATGCTCTCAACTACAAATAACAGTCAGTATACTTGATGAGAGAGCCTCCTATGTAATCATTTAAATCATCACTGCAAGCAACCAAAGCTTTAAATCTATTACAGCATGATGCCTGAATGTTAATTACATCTTAAATGTTTCACTACTTTATAACCTTATAAACTCGGCATTCTCATTCTCTCCCAAAACAAATTTTACCCTAAGTATATTCAATTTTGGTCTTGCTTCTTTAATTTTTGATCCTAGTCTAATATTCACACCCTTCAATAGTGCAATCTTCTCAATAGCTGTCTTTAACTTCAATTAAGAATGCTGAATTTGTTTTAAAGCTTTTGAGGTCTTGTTTTCAGTGCTGTGTTTAACTTTAGACTCATAATACATGAAATTACCAACATATTAAAAAGAGTGGAGACAGGTTAAAACTCATACCTACTTTACAAATGTTTACTGAAAGGAGAAGATTTCAAGTTTTTGAACTTGTTTTTACTGGACTGCAGAACAATAGAGGTGACTTAATTCAGGTGTTAAAAAAGTTGAGAAAAAATTAAAAATATGAAAACAAACATAAATGATAAAATATTGAAGCTTTGAAAGCCTAGGTGCAGACAAGTTTTTGTTACAAGTTTGTGAAATGGTTTATCTGAGGATGTGACATATGCAATTACATGTACTTTATTTTAACCTTTTACTGGAAGGGTATATACTGTATAGACATAAACCACTGAATTTACTTTATTTTTATAAGTGAGGAATAACCTTAATTGACCAAACATACTTTCAACACCCTAAACTTAACTTTATTCTTATTGAGATTCTTCTGCATAAGAAATAAAATATACAGAATCCAATATATCTATCAAAATCATTAACATAAATTATGTATAATGATGGTTGCTAACAAGATTAAAGATGGACATTATTGCTTATCTTGTTCTCACCAATCAATAACAATCAAATGCTCCTGGATCACAACCTATAATATTCTTAGAGTAAAAGGATATAAAACTGCTCATTTCATGGTGTGTTTTCCAAAATGCAGGTTTAAAAAAAATCTCTATAAAACAAATATAAAACTGTTTATTTCATTGTGTGTTTTCTAAAATACAGGTTTAAAAAAATCCCTATAAAACAAATATAAAACTGGTTATTTCATTGTGTAATTTCTAAAATGCAGGTTTAAAAAAAATCCCTATAAAACAAATATAGAACTGGTTATTTCATGTGTGTTTTCTAAAATGCAGGTTAAAAAATTCCCTATATAACAAATATAAATCTGCTTATTTCATAGTGTGTGTTCGAAAATACAGGTTTAAAAAAGGCATACCTTTCCAATCAATAACAAAAATAGCATAACAATACTCTTATGTTTACTGGCAGGCATTAAAGGTTCTAGTCTTTAATATATTTGTCACAATGTATATTGTACAAGTTTTATTGTAAAAGATGCTCTCCCTTTTAACAATTATTTTGAAATAATTATTAAATTGACAAAAAAAAAAAATTAACAAACATTGTTTAGAAACTTTTAACGCTAAAACTTAAAGAAATCCACTGAAAATGGCTAGTACATAAGCTAAAGTAACAACACAAGTAACTACCTCTAATCTGCTGATACTTGATGACAATAAGGGACCAGGTCCAGTTGTCTGTGTCCAAACCATCTGCCCTCCACTATCAGAGTCCAATGCTGATACTTTTCCATCAAGAGTACTCACTACAATCAAGTTTCTGCAACAAATGTTATTTTTAAAACAACAATTAATATATTTTAATGTTATACAATAAGCCAATAAACTAAAACTATTATTAAGAGTGAAGGCAACCAACTAACTAATGAAACAATGCATTCTTATCTTTATAGCTAAAAGCGTAAGAAAATACATTAATTTGGCTTCAGTTATGACAATTACCATGATGATTTTTGTTTCACACTAAGTAGGTAACTTGCTCTGATCGGAAGTTAATTTAGTAATATCATGAGTTACTAAATAATAGTAATAACTGTTCAAGTTTAAATATTTTGTAATGTACTTACACCATTTGCACATATCTTTATATTTTATTCTATTTGTTGTAATTAGGTTTAACTTCGAAAATATAACTGTATATTCAGCATAAGGATGGACTAAATAGCAGATTTTCTGGATGACCGGCTCTATAAAAATGACAGATAACAGATATCTGGCCAGTTAACAGATATGACCAAATTACATATGGATTAAGACTGTCCAAATAGGTCAAATATCTAATTTTATGCTACTTCACTCCCATTATTTACTTAAATATTAAATTTTATCTTAATATTTTTTTTCTATATCAGAAGTAGTGATAGCTATATTAAAATAAAATTTGATGCTGATGTTTATAGTATTATAGCACTGAATGTTTTTTTTATCGAAATATTGTATTTTCTTTACCCAAAAAACTTAAGAAGAAATACTGCAAGTGTGTCTCTTAATATGAACCATGACTTTATCTCAAACATTTAAAAATAATGACTCGGAGAGATATTCTTATTTCATTAAACATAATTGACTACTAGGATCATCAGTGTGATGTGCACGACATACATAACAATACAGCAATGTAACTGTTTTCCACACCTTTATGTCACACACATTGTGTTCTCTATTCTTAATAGTCATTTATATTTGAAAGTTTCATTCAGTTGAGTTTAAAGAAGGCTACAGTTAAGTTTGTTTACGTAATACAAATCAGACATGTGGCATATTCTCATTTACAATTTTTCTATTCAAAATACATTTACACAAATCAAAATTCTGAATGAATAATAACCAAGCAAATTGATGAAGACTTGAGTTACATGCACCTACATATTCTTTATTGTTGTTCTGACTATATAAAACAAAATGTTAGTAGATGACAATATTTTTGTTGTTTAATTACACAAAATTTTCCAAGTTTAGATGAAGCCTGCTTGAACTAGCATTTCCTCATCTATTGAACTACGTGCAGAGTTTGCAAGCTGTTCTAACTGACTAATTTCTACATAAACTGTATACATAAAACATGAAAACACTGAATCAACTTGAAAATTTATTCAAGAAAGAAGATAATAGCTTAAAATTTATCAATTTGTTCACAAAAATAACTGTATAAATGTGTGTTTATAAATTTGTCAAGGCACAGTGATTACTTGTAAAAGCACTCTTTAACAGCTTCCAAAACCAAAACTGGTTATAGTGCAAGGTGTATTTCTGGTTGA
This sequence comes from Limulus polyphemus, assembly GCF_000517525.1. NCBI lineage: Eukaryota > Metazoa > Arthropoda > Merostomata > Xiphosura > Limulidae > Limulus > Limulus polyphemus. The sequence goes on along the minus strand of NW_013665826.1, from coordinate 237,981 downwards.
GCAATTACTTGTAGTTGTCATTTCTAATAAACTATTAGGGTGACGATTAATAAGAATAATCAAAAATAGATCACTCAAAGAGTCAAACTACCAAGTGTTCATTTATAATTTTGCATAATTGATGGCAAAATTATTTTTTAGGAATATGCCATTCTTCACACTTTTGTTTTATCCTTCTTTCTATATATCAGATGTTTATGTAGTAAATCAAAAATAATTAAGATATTTTTTATATAACTTACAGCCTGAATTAATTCTCATAACTTATTGTTTGAAATGAATGACTAGTATGTCATTTTAGAATCATACTGTACAAAATAAAAGTCAATGATTTTCAAGACAAAACATGAATTTATCCTAGACAGAAAAATATATACAGAAAATAGTTTAATTAAGTTGCAATGTTTTTATTTAAACTTACTGAGAAACAAAGAAAATAATAATAATCAATTATAATGATGATCAATCAATTTTAATGAGCTAGTCATCGATTATTTGATATTAATATTTCAACCAATTTGCAACATTAATTAATACAATCCTCAAAAATGTATATTTTTTATTTATATATATTGGAGCTTAAAATTATACTTCAACTTAAAGTTGAATGTAACCAGCTGGCCTACATAAGAATTATTTTAAACTGTTTTCATAAATTTCAATTTCCTGTAGTTGTAAATTCGTGAATTTTTAAACTTAATTAGCTAGTGGAAAAAAAAGTCAGAAGGTTAATGCCACTACCACAATAAATCATAATAGTACAAGTTAGAATAACTATAAGAATGAATCATCGCTAATGTTCTAGTGATTACCACGAAGTTGACAACAGACTCTAGTGAATTTTAATTTCATTGCCCTAATTAAATTAGATAATATTACTATTAGTATTAGGCTTAGGTATCTGTTGCTCGGTGAAACACTTAAAACAGTCCACACACTCACAAGATTAATCATTAATGATATTTAGTATAATCTACTTTTGTATTCAGTAACCTCAAATACTTATAATGTTATATGATTTGAAGTACACTGTAAAGTAACATACCTGTAAGTTTCATATGTATTAATTTTATCCAAGGTTGCTGAGTTACAATCGGGTAACTCATTGTTGACGGCTTCAGAGATTGCAATATCAAAAAATAAAACCCAAAATATAGTCAATGTTGAAATCAAGAAACATATTTTCATCAATAGACACAGCGCAGCCATTAAAACTAATTACATCTGCCACCCTTTTGTTGAAATTTAAAATACAAAACACATTCAAACACGATGATTACTAGTGCTAAACTCATTCTTCGAATTAATAGACTACATATTAGTCGTTTGTATACGTACAACTACAAGCAACAACCTGTCTCGACACATGGTACCATACACTTACACCCCACCAGTTAATCCCTTCAAGTAACTAATATCTTATTGGCCAACACAAGTGTGATGACGTGGCACGTTGGATAAAAGTTCCGCTAACGTTTTTGTGTAAAAATAAAATAACATAAAATAAGGCATCGAAAGAGACGTAAATAAAGTTTCCTACTTTGGTTCAGAAGTTATACAAATAAGAAATAAAAGCTTAAGTATGATAAAAATTTATTAATAGTCATTTATAGCTTTTAGTGGGAAAAGGTTAAAATATGGTGTGCTGTTTATAATACAAATATTTATTAAGTATTCTTTGTAATTATGAGATGCATGTCTTACTAATAGATATAACGTTTCATATAGTTAGGCCCAGCATGGCTAGGTGGTTAGAGCCGTGGGGG
>NW_013665826.1:232458-235939 GCF_000517525.1 Limulus polyphemus | reverse complement strand
GTACTTTGGCGAATGTTCTAGTTCTTACTAGATATAGGGTAGGCTGGTATATATAAGAGGGGGAAAACGTGACGCGGAAAGGTAAGGTAAGGTAATGTGTGTATAGACAGTGTGTAATAGATCTGCAGTCAGAAGTTGATATAGCGTTGTTTTAGCGCGATTGTTGAAGTTGAGTGTATCGGTAAAGTTATATTCGGAAAGAATAAACCAGTTTTATTAAGTAAAGACTTGTGTCGTTAAAATTTCGTCGGAACAAAGTTACGGAAAAATCAATTAACAAACGGAGACGTAACACCTTCATTGGAATTCATTCCACGATCCTTAACAGTTTAAAGTAAAAATAATTTTCCTCCTTACAGGCTTTTCTAAGTTGGCGGTGGGTGGTGATGACTAGCAGCATTCCCTCTAGTCTATCTTGATAAATTAGGGACGACTAGGCAGATAGCCCTCGTGTAGTTTTGCGCAAAATTCAAAACAAACAAATAATACAGTCAAGTATGAGGTAAACTATAAAAGTTATGAACAATATGGAGTTTTTAAACAGTTGTTTGTGCAATAATGAGATTTATTTCAGTACAACGTTTCGTCTCTAACAGTGAGACATAATCACGTACACCACTTAAGGTACAAATTTGTTTGTTGCTAAGCACAAAGCTACACAATGGGCTATTTGTATTGCGCCCACCACGAGTATAAAAAACCGTTAAACCCGTTTTTAACGTTATAAGTCTTCAAACTTATCGCTGAGTCACTGGAGGTACTATAAAGTGTGTCAAAATTTAAAACAACTGTGCTACTTTTTACTGTCCAAATTATATTTAGCCTTTGAGCTGGTATTCATGTGCATGACTTTCTATTATTGTTAATTTGTTTCTTCCTTTATATATGACTTCATGAAAATATATGGTATAATTGTTTTCAAAAGTTTAGTATTTTTTCCTCATTTCAACATATATGAAGTTTGCTTTCATTTTCTAATGGTGGCGCTGTTCTTACAGCTAATGTAGTAGTTTGTTTTGTTGGAAGTTAAGCACAAAACTACACAATGGGCTATCTATACTCTGCTCACCACGGGTATCGAAACCCGGATTAATGCGTTGTAAGTCCGCGGACATACCACTGTGCCACTAGGGGGCAAATGTAACAGTCTAGTAGGCTTTAGATTTTTCATGTTTCGCTTTAGCTTATGATTTAATATGTTTCTAAGTGATATTTAATGAGTAAAATGGTGTGCAATTAAACTTTCAATAGTGAAAATAACATAGGAAACAATGTGTGTTTCCTGCAGTTTCATTAGTTCTGTACTTCATCGACATGAATGCTATATTCTGGTCTCATATTTATAATCTTACTTTCATATACGCGACTGATGAATTTGTAATATATTGTTCAGTTTTCAATTCTACCATTCCACGTGCAGAAAGATAAAATTTTCTTTTTTAATTTATCGCAATTTTCAGGTGCTTTAAATAATAGCCGTTGAACAACAACGAAAAATAAAAAGAGAGAGGGATTGGAATCCCATTAATTCCAGCTATTTTTGTTAAATAATCCATTACTAACACGATATTTTTATATTCTATTCTAGAATGGCTTAATGGTGATAATTCCAGTGATAAATGCTTAGTTTAAGTTTATTTTCAGGTTGGTAGTAGGACAGATTATTATTTATTCAGACCGTTCATTAGAGAAGCCTGACATCCTCCTCATGGCACTCTAGTACCATAATATAGTTCTTTAGTTATCGGCCGAAAGGTGGCAGTAATCGTGTGATTCCAGAGATCTTGGAGCGAAATAAAGCTTTATGGTAAATACAGTAGCATGCGACAAGTTGTGATAACTATTTAAGTTTAGAGACAGCTTCAATGGGTAACAAAGAAATCTTTATTGCATGGTTAACAGAGTGATGAACATACAATATTTTGTCATAATCTTTGGCTGAAGGAGTGGAGATTGTTAAAAGTTATGCATGGCTACAGAGAAAGTAACCAAATAATATAAATAATTGACAAAATATATTTGAAAAAATAACCAATAGATAACAGAGGTAGGTGATGACCCATAAGCCCTTCTTTAGGACGTCACAAAGATTTAAGGTCTGTTTGTTTGAAGTTAAGCACAAAGCTACACAATGAGCTACCTGTTCTTTGTCAACCACGAGTATCGAAACCCGGTTCCTAGCGTTGTAAGTCCGCAGACATACCGCTGTGCCACTGGGGGGGGGGGGGGGCAAGATTTAAGGAACCCAGATGTTGTTCACAGAACTGAAATACATACAAGTACAGACATGAACAAAGTTAAAACGGGCAGCATTTGCCTAGTTCAGAGAGGAAAATCTTGGAGGACTAATCAATAAGAGTGGATCAAGTGGAAAGAACGACGTTTAAAAAGACTTCCGTCTTTCGTGCCTAGTGGTTATGGCATTTGATTCGCAAACTGTGGGTTCGAATTCGTTAACCAAAGATGCTTGCCCTTTCAGTCATAGTAACGTTATAATGAGACTGTTAATCACACTATTCGTTGGTAAAAGATAGTCTAAGAGTTGGTTGTGTTAATTATTTGCCTTCTCTCTAGCTTATCACTTCAAATTAGGTACGACTAGCGCAGATAGCCCTCAATTATTTTTGTGTGAAATTCAACAAACAAACCGTCTTTCGGTCACTTGAGGCTTTTGACTTTTACAGCTTAGTATCATTTATGATGGCAAAGTTCTGTAATAACAATAGTTCGTATTGATATAAAAGGTTTCTGAATTGTTTGTTCCTTCAGATTTGTCTTCCCAATCTACTCTAAAACTATCCTTCTCTAACTTGAACTGATAGAATAGAGGGACGACAGCTAGTCAACAACTTCCAACTCTTGGGCTGCTCTTGTCTGCCTGAAAAGTGGGATTTGGCCATTTTTTTCTAGCGCATCCAAGGCTTCAAAGAGTGGAGCGAATTTTTGTGACAGTGGGCAGCAAATCATAAATCCTCGGATTATAAGTTGGAGCACCTTAACTACTTGCCCATGCACAACCTGAAGATGCCCAAAGTACTAAGAATATCTTACCAAATTATGACACATGGGCTTTATTACAAATCAATTGCAATATTAGAACAATATATTTGCCTCCCAGACCTTAATTAAAAAAAAACGGATACAGTTTTTAATATAAATGAATAAAATTAATAGTATATATACATATATATATATAGAGAGAGAGCATTGAAAATGTCTATGAAACGCACAGGCGACCCATATATAGAGTCACAAACAATGAGTAACTGCAAATAAGTGGTCAATTTATCATAAGAACAATTCATTGTTACAGCAGATATAAGAAAATTCGATGACGAGGAACCCACTTTGAGACTAATAATGCTTGGAGGCGGCTTGAATGGGTAATGAAGGAAAACTTTAATATAAGTTCAACATAACAGCAAATGAACAACGTTTCGACAAGGTTTTGATGATGTCAAAACCTTGTCGAAACGTTGTA
>NW_013665826.1:231263-232448 GCF_000517525.1 Limulus polyphemus | reverse complement strand
TACAACGTTTCGACAAGGTTTTGACATCATCAAAACCTTGTCGAAACGTTGTACATTTGCTGTTATGTTAAACTTATATTAAAGTTTTCTTCATTACCTATTCAAGCAGTCTCCAGCCATTATTAGATATAAGAAAAGTTAATATGTTGTGCAGTGTACTAGTATTTTGTGTCTGTTTTAAAGAACAGTACACCTTGTTGTCATTCTACCATAAGTTTATCAATGTACGATTGCGAAACTTATTAAATAGAGGTTTGTATTACTTTTCACAAAATGAAACCTGGTTGTTTGATTGCCGTTTGACCTTTTAATATGAGTATATATAGCCTTAATGATATTTGTATGTTGACTCTGTGCAGCCAAGCCACGATTGCGAATGCTGCACCAGCCTTTTATCTTTGTCCAGGTATCGTTTCACCACATTTGGTGCATACTTGATATATCTGGAAGAAAAATCTCTGCAAAACAGATCTTGTTTCTGAGGGAATGACTGACAGATAAAAGTGTACTTGTCAGCAGTCATGGTGTCATCAGGTTTGTGTAAGTCTCCAATACCATTGACTTTGATGCCACCCACACTTATACTGGTCCACCGGAATGCTTCACTGTAAATGATGTACTTGAATATGATACTGTTATCTTCTCCACCATAGCGCAAACTAGCATTAATCGTTGACAAAAATTGGTTCTTAAATTCTTATGTACAAATCCCCAACTTCGTTCATTCAATCGTTTATGGTCCAATGCCCATTTCAACTTTTTTGATGTGGTTACCTTTTCTCAGCAGTGGCGTAGCAAGGGTTCTCAGCACCCGGGGACAAAGACACTTTTGGCGCCCCCCCATCTCTGAAATGTTTTGATTATTTGTTTTGTGACTCATTACCAACTTAATGACAATAACATAAAGAATTAATTACCGCCTTACACAGGCCTAAAATAAAGTCAGAATATAACATCTCATGATATCACAACTGTAAACCTGGAACTAATGAAGTATAGCCTACTAGGTGTACTTACTTAATTTGTAAACCATTTTTATGTTTATGTCATCCAGTATTGTTCAAAGTCACATAGCTAAAGTAATATTTCAAGTATGCAGAATAAGTTTCTGTTATATTCCTAGTTTTGAAACTTATGTTTTATATGAGAAGCCAGTCACTTGTGGTGTACATGGATTATAAAACA
>NW_013665826.1:229843-230817 GCF_000517525.1 Limulus polyphemus | reverse complement strand
ATGTTAGTCAAATCTAGTTGCACCATTGGTTCAGGAAAATAGGTCTGTGTTCTTTTACTTATCAACATTCTACAGATTTTAATTTCTCTGTACAATTCTGGTCCATCAATATCACCTGGATAGCTCTTTGCTAAGTCAGAACATTTTTCCTGCAATTTTCCGTCTTCGAAATCTTCAGAAACAATATTTTGCACATTTAGTAGAAATCCAAACCGTGAATCTAAATCTTGTAAGCGAGAAAATCTTCCTGTCATTTCTGTTATCAAGCGATCAATAACATCTTTCATGATGCGATAAATTTCCTGTTCAGCAGTCAATCCAGCATCAGCTGCATTTTCACCTGATATTCGTTTACGACGTATTTTTCTTCTTTCAATGATCAATCCCCATGTTTCACATTGATTCTTGCCCCTTTAAGCGCTTCTTGACAGGACTTTCCACGTGATTCTATCAATTTCTCTTTCAAAGAATCAAGATCAGCAGCTGCTTCTCTAAAATTCATCTTTGGGCCCGGAAGACGTTTCTGCACTCGATTGATAGATGATAAAATATTTCTCCAAAAATGCAAAAGTACAAGAAAATCAAATGCAAGCATGCGTTGCAGAATATTATGAGCACCACATTTTGTTTCAGCCGTGTTGCCATTCTCACTTAATTGCTCTAACAGTCCCAGCAATTCATCCAGTTTTCTTGTACAACTTTTACTGCCTTTTCTCTTGCACTCCACCGTGTTTCTGATTCACGCTTGATAGAGATCTTAAGCTCCTGCTGCAGTTCGTCCCATCGAGTCGTTGAATGAGCATAGGAATTATAAATGGCTTCAATTATATCAAAAAAGGTAATAACTGTTGTTTCCTGACTTGCAGCATGAAGACATGCTAAGTTCATACCATGGTTGTCACAGTTTATAAACACTGCTTTCAGATTTTGGTCAGAATTCTTTGTTGAACGCCTGACAGATGACCTGAAATGAC
>NW_013665826.1:228755-229427 GCF_000517525.1 Limulus polyphemus | reverse complement strand
CTAATTTTGTGCTTATTGTTTTCTCAATATTAGCAGTGTTTTTTTCCCTTATCTGTATAAAGTCGATAAATGATTCTTTGACTTCTACGAATCACTTGGGCTAATTGCTCACGATGGGCTAAATCAGATGTGGAATCAAACATAATACCATAGTATTTGTTTCTACGAACTGCTGACAAACAATAATTTCGCACATGCGAAGCCATGAGATTTATAAACTCATTTTGGAGTTCAGGAGAAAGATAAGATGTTGACGTTTGCTTGTTTTTAACATGCTCTCTCATTAATGGATCACACTTTGCTAATAACTGCAAAAGTGACAGGAAATTTCCAAAGTTTTCGTTTGAGATTATGTCCTCAGTATGACCACGAAATGCAGGATTCTGAGAAGCTAAATATTGTGTACAATCCTGCAACTGTCGCAGTACATCTCCCCATTTATTTTTTTCTTGCTGAATTTGCCTTTGCAGCTCTTCATCAATGCCACTTTTAAGACGAATTCGGCGCCCAGTTTCTTTCCAAGCAGCAAATGACTCACAATGATTGTCATTATTTTCATGAATATTTAACTTTTCAATTTCTTTCCACTTAGAGAATCCACCCTGTGTTTTGAAAGCAGACCGACTATCGTATGTCATGCATGTAGATGAAAAAAGAAGACAACAAAAGCAG
>NW_013665826.1:224578-228735 GCF_000517525.1 Limulus polyphemus | reverse complement strand
CATTCAGAAGGCGTCATTTGAACCAAAATGCAGTCATAGAACGCCCATCTTTGGCATCAAATGGACCTTTTTTAAATTCATGTGCTCCAACTTTAACAATCTCTGTGTGATGTGCATGTGTTACAACTGCTGAATCTGTTGTATCAAACTTCATAAATTCCATATCCCTGTGTGTTAAAATAGTTATTAGGTCATCCTCTTTTAGCTTAGCAATACTATTCTGTGGGTTTGTTTCTGACAAAGTGGAATCCTCTTGTTTATTATTATTGTAGGTTTCAACAGGACAGAGAACAGTATATTCATTGTTTTCTTTTTCAACTGAAATAGCATGTTCTCAATCTTGCACTTTGACCTCTTTGCTGCCATCAAAAGGAACAGATACTAGCTTACTGGTGTCATCACTTCCAGCAAGAAAAGCTCTCATCAATTTGCTTGACTCCACCATCGAAGCTGCAAATTGTGCACGTCTTTTGCGTCCCTGTGCCCCCTTTCTTTTTTCGACATAATGGGCTAAAAGAATAAATAATAAACACTGACTACACTATTTAGTTGCAACATGCAAATTGTCAGATGAAAGGAAGCATTCTACTTTCCTAAGTTCCTAACCACAAATTATATTTAAATTTTACAATTATAGTTGCAACTCAGGACTAGTTAGGCACACCTGGACCTGGTTTCACTTTATCTGCGATTATTTAGACCACCCATACTCATGTTAATTAATGTGATACAACAATAAGAAAATCAATGCAGATGAGTGTGTATGTTGGTAAATCGTGATTATGAGCACCATATAAATTACTGGCAGTTGCTAAATTATATTTAAAAACTCGATAGGTTTAACTACATGAACACTACAGGAGACAAGTCTGAAATTTCTCGAACGAAAATTACAAACACTGTGGAGAAGGGTGTATTCATAACATAATATAAGCCTAGAGGCTCAAAGGCTATATTTAGTATTAAAGGTTTTGATTGAATGAGAAAACTTAAATATAAGCTAACTAATTAGTGATGCTAGATTACAGTTCCGAGAATAAGTCGCTGGTACATTTAGATCTAACATTAATGTTAGACCTGTTATTTCCATCTTTTTAGTCTTAGGTTTGGATCTAGATGTAATAATAACGACAAAAATTTAGCTTTATACATCTAAACTAGACCTTAGATTGAAAGCATCTTGTATTGAATCTATCCAGATCTAGACCCTGCCTCATCAATTCTAGATTTAGATTTATTAGGCCTAACTTTTGGAACAAATGTTACATCTAGATCTATTAACTTAGTCATTAGATCTGTCCCAGTGCAATGCCTAGTTTAATAGTTAGTATAGGTCCAAATGTATGCCAATAATATAGGCTACAATTTGTATGATGATGGACCTATGGTCTAGAAATAAAGTTATAACTGCAATTAGACCTACAGTCTAGTACATTAGTTGGTGTAAGACATGATTTACAATCAGCCAATATAATTACAAACCACTAGATTAGGCCTATAATGCTTACTAGATTTAGATTTAGGCCTTGCCTGTTACATATATATTACCAATCTTGCACACCAGTTGATATGTTACATCAATCTCGTAGTTTCTTTTTGTTGAACATACACTTACTTGTAAGTTATACTCTAGAACTTGTATTTGATATACAGATGAATGATGGAATAGTGTAATTTACTTCTGTACGTCAATTTGGTCCCACTGTATTTCAGTAGGCGGCTTTTAAAAGTTAAAACTGCAAGCGTAACACACACAAATAACGTAACACTGTGTCCTATTTACTTAACATAGGGCAGTTGCGCTATATCCTAGGGGAGGGCATAATTATTAATTAATAGGCATTATAAGCCAGAGGAAATTTTGCGCCCCTTCACACCTGCGCCCTGGGGCGACTGCCCCCTCTTGCTACGCCACTGTTTCTCAGGAGTGGTTTTCAAACACCTACATATCCACTGAAGCCATTTCGTGTTAAAGTTTATCTTGCTGTTCTGGAAGTAATATGTTACCTGTTCTCAGAAGTGGTTTTCAACACCTACATACCCACTTAAGCCTTTTCGTGTCAATGTGTAACTTACTGTTCTGGAAGTAATATGTTATTTCTTCTCAGGAGTGGTTTTCAAACACCAAGATATCCACTGAAACCATTTCGTGTTAATGTGTATCTTTGTGTTCTGGAAGTAATATGCTACCTCTTCTCAGGAGTGGTTTTCAAACACCTACATACCCACTTAAGCCATTTCGTGTTAATGTGTAACCTACTGTTCTGGAAGTAGTATTCATACCTAAACTTGCAGCTAAGTCATTTGAAATATCTCTCTTTGACTGTTTCTATTATCAACGGCACAAATTTCCCATACCCTCTTTGAGTTCCATTATAGTTCTTACAATAACGTGAATTGTCATCTCAATCTGTTGAATATAGCAAAATTTACCACACAATACTTTGATATCTATACGTTTGACATGTGGAATTTTTGTTGTGGGAGCCATGAGAGTATCCACTATACTACTGATGAGAATAGTATGACTATCTCTACTTTTATACGCATTATGCTAGTCTGATTGGTTGGATGACAACCAATCACAGTGTAAGCTATAAAAAAAAAAAAAAACGTGTCTGTGATCTGGTGTAATTTGTTTCCGTGCGATAGACAGGAAGTAATGTGATAATATTTCATGTATTTGAATGCATAGTATATATTAATCTTTTTTTCCCCTATATCACCGCAGAAATATAGTTTTTTTGGTTTTGCATATAATACGTTCCTAGGATATCTCCAAGGTTTCTGGTAGTTGTATTATATATATTGTGTCAGGGGTGAAATTCTAAAAAAAAAGTAGAGGTATTCAGCTGTGTGAAGTGGACCTGTTTTTGAAAAAGGAAAAAAAAGTCTATATGTAAACATAAAAATGACAAAGCAGCTAAAATAAGTCCTGGTCCTAGTACCGGTAGAATTTCATCCCTGTGTTGTGCAGATCACATGACTACCGGACACTCTTGTGACTGCGGATACCTTCGGCAGGATATCGTGCTTTCACAGAAATGTTGGGATAAATCCGGAGGCTTCTTCAATACTCGTTGCTTTACTTCTGTAGCTGTATATTGTTATTTAGAGATAATAAACTTGAAGACAAAATCTGAAACAACTATAATTTTACTTGTATGATAGGCTTTTCTCCCTATCATTCCAGAACAATCAAAGCAGTAAATGTTGGAAAAACTCCAAGATGTATCCCAAATAAGTTATGAATACTGGATGCCTATAAACTGTGCGCTAAATGTACGAATATCAAGATTAATAAATTACGTAACTGAGTTTGTTTATTTTAGCGCAAACTACACAATGAGCTACCTGTCCATCGGGAGAATCGAACCGCAGTTTTTAGCGTTCTAAGTCAGTAAACTTATTGCTGATTTCTGTGGGACACGTTAATTGAGAGCAATAATACTAAAAATGTCACCAATATATCCGTCATTAACCAACTCAAGATCTTTAAAATAAAAGTTTTGGTGCACAGCTCAACGTTGACCGGAACGTCATATAGAAAATTGTTTCAAATCTAAAAGACCAGTGGTCAATAATTATTCCCAACTGTCGCTATTGTGTGTAAATAGTCCCTCGAAAATCTGTTTTATAAATACCAAGAGAAAAATTAGCACAAACACTCTCGAAACACATCTTTCAGACGTTTTAATAAAGTTTTACAGAAACTACAGGATTGTTTGTTTGTTTGTAGTTTAAGCACAAAGCTCCATAACGGGCTATCTGGGTTCTGCCCACACGGGTATTGAAACCCGATTTCTAGCGTTGTAAGTCCACAGACATACCGCTGTGCCACTGGGAAGGGGGCAAAACTACAGAAATTTCATAAAGATAGCATATATAATTACATGATATAATAACCACCTGACTCCGTTAAAACAATCTGTGTCCAAACAGAAATCAAGGAAAGTCCGCAGTTCCACTTATCCTTTTACGAGCTTTTAAAGCATTTTTTACAGATCTTGTAACATGTAAAAAAATAATTTTATATTATAAACAGATACAAAATACCACTGAATAAATATGGTCAACGTCATAATATAAAAGACTGTTTGGTTTAAATATTAGTGATTAATTTATATTTGTGAGTGAATATTTTATTATTTTTAAGT
>NW_013665826.1:218126-224568 GCF_000517525.1 Limulus polyphemus | reverse complement strand
TATATATATATATATATATATATATATTAGAGTGAAACTAACAGTGGAAAAGTAAATAGAAAAAATTAGTTTATTCCGTCAAAGTGAAATTGACAAAATAATTGAATCAGCCTGAGTGCACTTTGACAAAAGGAACATGTGATCTTCAGAAGAAAGAAGACTACAATCGTAAGTGAATCACATCAGACTAATATTGCGATAGTACTAGAGAAAATGGTTCGGCTTGTTAGTTGAGATTCTAAAGTAACTGAACAGGCCTAAGTGGACTAGAAGAGGAGAACTATACATATACTGATATAACGTTTACGATATGCTTATATTTGGAATTAAATGCACTAATAAAATGAATAAAATATTGCATAATATTTATAATTTTTTCTTGTGATGAGGATGAAGAACCCCAAATACATCTTCATGGTATCGATTTTCTGCCTGAAAAGAAAAAAAAATCATAAGTTTAAGATCGAGAAGTCAGTTTCTAAAAGACATTTCAGGTATTTTTATACGAAAATAATATCGTATTCACTGTAAGTTTAACCTTTTTTGGGTTTATTTTTATTTTACAAATTTGTGAACAACTCTAAAGAGTGGATTAATATTTTACTTAACAATCGTAAAATTATATGTTTTCTTTGGATATTCGCGCAAAGATGTCCCTAATTTTGAACTAGCCAATTGGAGGGAGGCAGCTAGTCCAAATATCCACTGTAAAGTCTTGGGCTTCTTTTGTTTGACGGATTCGTCCGTCACTCTTTTAGCACGCCCACGGCCCCAAATAGCGGAGTACGAACCGAGAATCATGAACCTCCAGATTCACGGTATTGGTGTAGTCTTTAGGCCATGCCCGGCACTCATGTGGCCATGAATGGAAAGTTTTTTAGTCTATATTTGACGCTGAATGACCCCTTTAAATCATTATCATCAAATCTATTAGAAAATAATAAGTTATTATGAAAATGTTATTAAATCTAGTTAAATGTTTACCTTGCTAAAACTAAATGAAAAGTTTAAGCTTTGAAATTTCGACCACGATAATTATAACGAGATTATTGAAAAAAGAAGTGATGAGAAATGTACATCTTACCAGAAGTCTTTCGAAATGCTCTTCGCTATCTTCTTCCTCTGACTGCGAACTTCGCAGAATAATCTTTAATGCTTTTCTAATGTCATTAGCCATAACTGCATTACCACAAACATAAACATGTCCACTTTCTGACAGCAGCCTGATAACCAGCTGGAACTCTTCCTTTAAAACGTCTTGAACGTATTTCTAACACAACAGAAACAAGAATGAACAATATGAGCGTGGAAGCCATGCTACAAGAAATATTTTGCTTGAAATCAATATATGTTGAAATCGAAGTACAATAAAAAAAACATCAGCAGTAAGAATTTTTTCTATTGATATTTTATTTATTTTACCCATCTCGTCACAGCTGCGTAAATAAACCTCTCGTAATGTTTGTATGCCACTCTTAATGATAAAACTATAACAAACGTTTAATGAATGACTGCACTTGTTGTAAACACTTAGTTGTCAATGACATGTTTGGTTGATATTACTGAACTTCTAGTAAACAGTTGTCAGTGATACGTACGGCTAATATTGTTTTAAGTACACTAAACACTTCATTGTACATGACAGATTCGGTGGAGCTTTCAAAGATGATAGGATCAAAACAGGATATCTTCTCCATCGGTGGAGCTTTCAAAGATGATATTAACAGAGGGGCTATCGCTTTACTTGGAAATATTGGATCATATTTGTAAAAAGAAACGAAGGTCTGAACTTGTGACTTTGCTGAAATTATTCTACACAATTCCAGTACAATCACTTAGTGCTGCACAATCACTTAGATGCCCAAAAAGGATAAAGAAAGAAAGACTTAATGACTTGCCAGTTCTGCACCTTCGAAAGAAGACGATTACTGCTTAAATATATATATTGAAAGACTCCTGGATAACTCCATTTTAAGAACAGATCATTGTCACAAAGTGTTTGCTATTTTCTAAGTGGTAAGTGCTAATTATTATTATTTCTATCTCATCAGTATAAATGCGTTATTATTGCTGTTCAATGAGTTTTTTTTTTTTTGATAAGCTGGTTTATTTCGGTGTACACGTCAGCTGTGCAGTGGCTGTCCTTTAAAGGATGTACAATGCTTGCGTTTATAAAGTTTTAAAATATCGTTTATACACAGTTTAATTACATATTTCCCTTAATTATTGCCCTTACTCTTACCTTGTATATCCGAGACTTCAATTGAGAATTATTGTTGTGTATCTTGGCATTTTATTTAGATTTATTGTGTATTTGTAGCCGCTTTAAAATGACCAAAGTATTGTTTTTATTCTTGATCAAACAGTGATTCTCTTGAATCTCGTTCTATTAGAAGTAAATGCTGGTTAATTTATATGTATGATGGCGTGTGTTTTGTTGTTTTGTGTGTGTGTGTGTTCAGGAAAACTTTGAGTGTTTTCTTGCAAACAACTGGAAGCTTGCATAAAAAGGAGGTTACGTTCTCGTTTTAGTAATTAAAAATATTTGGTTTTATAGTTTAAGGGTAGGCAGTTTGTTTTTACTGTATCATGGAAGGTTTGTCGTTTATCCATACCATTTTATAGCACAATATATTCCAACTTTGTGTCATACGTAAACAATAGGCCTAGATTGTGCAACAAACGTGATATCCTAATTATATAACCATAGACCAGAAAACGGTAGAAATTTTATAATTTTTTTTTACAGAACTCTTCTTAATAATGTACCCAGTCAATATTTTACAAACTTTCCGAAATGTTTTCTACTGCAATTAAAAAGTGCGGGGCTCCAACTCCTTCTGGGCAACACCAAAAATTTGACAAAGCTGGCGACTACGACACATTTGGTTGATATTGCTGTACTTATGGTAAAAATGTGGTTGTGAATGACACACGCGGTTAATATTGCTGTACTTGTTTTGTGCTATTCTTGTCTTCCTTACTCTCAGTGTGCCCCCTCAGTGGTACGGTGGTATGTCTGCGGGCTTATAACGCTACAAACCGGGTTTCGATACCCGTGGTGGACAGAGCACAGATAGCCTATTGTGCAGCATTGTGCTAAACTACAAACAAACAGACAAACTCTCAGTGCAAAAATATGTTTAATTTGTGTAACGGTAAAAGAAAGGATAGGGATAAACTAGAAGGAGTTTATGCTAGAAGTTCGATGTAAATTAATCACCTCCATGCGAAAGTAAAATAGTAATTGTCAAAACCGAGTTGACATTGGCTCGAACCACTCAGGCGGACTACACAGTTACTGCCTGTGATAAAAGTATTTCTAACCCTAAAAAAAAACCTTTATCACAGAGCCCACTTAATCAGTTGTAATTAGGTGTAAAAAATTACCTTTTCTTTTCCAGGCTGTGTCGAGAAAGCATAATAGACTTTGTGGAGAATTCCTTTATCAACCAAACTTGATAGCTCGTACTCGTAGATCGTATCTACTCCAGACTTCCAACATCCAAAAAATAACACCATCTCGCCGAAACTAGTTGGCATCTTTTGGTTCTTAATGTCTGTATTACCCTGTTCTTTTAACTCTAGCTCTCGTTGTTGCCAGAAGCTCCTGAAGGGGGCAATACCACTTCCTGCACCAATCATGATAATAGGAAGGGATCGATCAGTAGGCATACGAAAGGTCTGTGTGCTATGGAAAGAGAAAGGAAATTGAGTATTTAATTGTAGATGATATAAGAGTGTGATACACTTCACCTTCACATATATAATTCATAAGTTAAACTGTAAAGAAAGTTACTGGTCACGTCATACACAGTCAGTCCTGTTCTTATGTCTTGTATACGTCAGTTGGACGACTTTCATTTTAAATTTTAAATTCTGCCTGTACTGAGCACCAGAACTTATTTTTAAGGTGGTACTAGTACCGGGGTTTATTTGAGCTGCTTTGTTGTGTTTTACGTTTACACATATATTTTGTTTTTCAAAACAGGCCCACATATCCAGCTGAGTACCTCAACTTTTTTTTTGAGAATTTCACCCCTGATTTTGAATAAAAATAACTTCATAAGTACATAGGAAGTTTATGGCACACACATTTAGGTTTCTGAAGTGAAAGGGAAAAATTCCTCATGCATTTAATTTGATATCTGGATTAATTATTACCCAAATAAGAAATCAATGTGCTAACGAAATGTGGGGAGTCTATATCGACGCTTTTGTTCGCATTCCATGTTATATTTTCAGCAGATTTTATTATTTCTGTTTCACATAGTTTTGAAACCTAGTTATTTGCAGAAACATAATCATATCATGAAAACTTTAGGAAATATACAGTTCATAATTAGTCATCTCAGAACTGATATGCTTACCAAAAATGATCAACAGTTTTTACACGATATTATTATTAATAATTTATAAAATACTCAGTAAAAGAACAATATCTTTGTTAGGTAATAAGTACTATTATTTTATTACACTAATACACTCACCTTCTGATAAAACAATAAACATCGTGACCAGGTAGGCTATCCAGATATGACGTACAAACACCAAAACGACGAGGTCCTTTGCCATCTAAGTATAAAATTTAAGAATTAATTCTGATATATATAAGTAAGTAAATAGTTCTAATACTATATATTAGATCACACGCATATAGGCGATAAAACAAGCACTATACACCATTGATGAAAGTTAATACGAAAACCAAACCTAGATGTGTATTACGAGACTAACAACCAACTTTCTTTTTTGTTATTACGAGACTAACAACCAACTTTTTTTTGTTATTATGAGACTAACAACCAACTTCTTTTGTTATTGTCTTAATACACATCTCACTTATACACACACACACACATATATACGCATATATATATATACAACGCTTTTTGTAAGAAGTCGGCAAGTGTACAAAGGTCGAAGACAAGAAATACACGTAATGCTCTTTTAAATATAAAGTTGAAAATCTATCAGTAGATTTTATTAATTCTAAAAGGGTCTAAGGGTTTCAGTATTGCACATCTGCAGACCAGAATTCTGTTGCGGTGAATAAATCTAATATAACATATGTTCACAACTTCTTGTAAGATATTTGGCAACCTATCGGATCTAGAAAGGCTCACGAGCTTTCAGTATAACTTGGCTTCAAGTCGCATTTCGTGAATCATCGAATTATGGAATTTCTTTAAGCTCAAAAAGTGTTTAGAAATCACGTTTGACCGCAGTTGTTTTTTACCACATTAGTGTATTATGAATTTCATGTTAATGGTATGTGAAAACATTATTTCAGAAGTACATAACTCTATCAAAATAAACAAATCGCTTAGGTAATCACACCGGGGGGGGGGGGGGTCTTGATCGATGGAGACTGCGTTCTGTTAGGGACCAGTGAGCGAGTCAAGTAGTCTGTGGATTCTGTGAGCAGATCAAGTAGTCTGTGGATCCTGTGAGCTAATCATGTAGTCTGTAGATTCTGTGAGCCAATCAAATAGTCTGTGAACCCAGTGAGCAGGTCAAGCAGTCTGTGGGATTACTCGTTATTCTGCTCCCAATGGCTTAGTGGTAAGTCTGAGGGATTAAAACGCTAAAAATGTAGTTTCGTTACCCGTGATTGGCATACCATGATTAGCCCATTGTGTAGTTTTGTGCTACTATAAACAAACAAATTAGTTATTCTGTAGTAGTGTGAATTACATTCTCTAGCAATATGCTTAATATCTAATATGCAAGTTTTTTGTGCAAGTTCTTAATCCAGTAGATTTAGTAACATCTTTGAATACAACAGCATTTCATACAGCATAGACGTTTACAGCTATCAATTCTGTGGTCTGACTTTTGTTGTTGAGCAATGGATGAAGGCGTGTTCACTTTACCACAACCTACTATCGCGCCATCTTTACTAAAGAATTGTTACTATGAAACAAGTTACACTTCAAACCTATACAGGCCCGGCATGGCC
Organism: Limulus polyphemus; assembly: GCF_000517525.1. Lineage (NCBI taxonomy): Eukaryota > Metazoa > Arthropoda > Merostomata > Xiphosura > Limulidae > Limulus > Limulus polyphemus. Next base: position 218,606 of record NW_013665826.1, on the reverse strand, counting down.
AGGTGATTAGGGCGCTCGACTCGCGATCTGAGGGTTGCGGGTTCGAATTCCCGTCACACCAAACATGCTCGCCCTTTCAGCCGTGGGGGTGTTATAATGTAACGGTCAATCCCACTATTCGTTGGTAAGAGAGTAGCCCAAGAGTTGGCGATGGGTGGTGATGACTAGCTGCCTTCCCTCTAGTCTTACACTGCTAAATTAGGGACGGCTAGCACAGACAACCCTCGTGTAGCTTTGCGCGAAATTCAAAACAAACCATGCCTATAGCACAGAGATTAGGTGACCAGAATGTACCTGGAGCTTTTAACTGAGGTACTTCTAAACATGAAGGAATTCCGTGCATCGATACTTAATACGAGGTTTACGAAAATCTATATAAATGCTTTTGATGAACTTACAGTATATGAATTCATACAAAACAAGCCCCTATACACTGAGTGGTCACAAGTAAATAGACACCTAATTTTTCATCATTTAACT
>NW_013665826.1:185951-217385 GCF_000517525.1 Limulus polyphemus | reverse complement strand
TGTTTGGGTTGGTGGGAGATCGAGCTTAGTGGAGTGCGAAATACGTCGAAATATTGGAGGAAGGACTATTGCCACTTTATTCCTCGGGTTTCGTGGACAAGAACACAACGTTGTTTCAGGAAGATGCAGCACTGTGTCACACTGCTAAAAACATCCAAAAGTGGCAGGAAGAAAATGGTATCCAGAAGGTTGCCCTGGCCGAGCCAATCTCCTGACATGAACCCCATCGAAAACCTCTAGGCCATACTCGACCGGCAAGTCAAGAAACAACCAAAAACACCAACTTCGAAGAGCGATCTACTCCAAGTTTTGAAGCAAGAGTGAGCAAAAATCCCACAATCTAAAATTGACAAGATGATCCTCACGATGCCCCAAAGGATCAACGAACTCCACGAAGCGAAAGGAAGATCTACTAGATATTAATTAAATTATAAATATATCAATTCATGTGAATATGACTGAAAATTTTCATTTTTTTCTGAAAAGGTGGTGTCTATTTACTTGTGACCACGATGTGTACACTCACTTCGTGATTACTTTCCAAACCTGTCCGCTGGTGATACAGCGGTAAGTCTATGGACTCACAACGCTAGAATCCGGAGTTCGATTTTCTGCGATGGATACAACAGATAAGTAAATTTCGCTTTACATTAAAAACAAAGAAGAACCAAATAAACTTTCCATACCTTCTGTACAAAACTTGACCAATGACACTGTAAGGTGTATTTCGTTCTCTTTAGCTTTAGGAGCGCTGCTGATGCTGTAGTAACGAGGCTGGAGCAATGGTATCTGGGTGAGAATAAAGGCAGCACTTACGTGTGTAGAAGGAAACTGTTCAAGGACATCCGCTAATGATGGGTATTTGAACATCTTCCACGATTCGTACTCTTCTACGTCCTGGAGAATTCATTAGTACAACTTGAGCAAATTTTGTAAAAGTTGTTACAATATGGGTTTGTAAATATAGCCAGTAAGTTAATATTTTAAATGACGCAACAATTGAATAACAATATTCCACGAATTAAAGTAATTATAATATAGTTTGCTGATAACTTGGAGTTTTTCGGATATTCGGAAGATCAGAACTTATTTACAGTCTTCACTTTCATTGACTCTCCATAATCCTACACAATGTTATACGTTTCCACACAAAGACTCTCAAGGTTTCACGAGGGCATTTCTATGTAATTAATAATATATAGAATCTAATACAGTAAATATTTTGGAAATCTGATAAATCGGTTGTTTATCTACTGGTCAGTATAACAAAAAACACTATTTCAATTAAAAATAAGTTTATTAAGCTCACCTCACACAATTGTTTAAGTCTATCTTGATCACATTTGTCTTCAGCTGTGGATGCAAGTTGTTCCAATAACGTAGGAGCCGGAGGGGTTGTGATATCTAAATACCGAGACAGGGCTGTGCGTATAGTGCAAGGCGGAAGTCGATTGTATTGCTGCCAACTACCATCTGGATTATTAGTTTGAATAAGCTCGTTAATAGGGCAATTGATCTTAAAACTACTGCATAAACACATGTTTAACGCATCAACTGTACTTAACATCAGGATATTTTCAAAATCATTTTGGTTTTCTTGAAAAACCGCAATACCACTTGGAAAATATGTTCCTATTGTTAGAAAGCTGTAATACAATTTGAAAAACATTTTTTATTATCAGAAAACTGTAAAACAAGTTGTAAAATATGATCTTATTGTTAGAAAACTGCAATAAAATTTGACAAATATTTTCTTATTGTTACAAAACTGTAGTGCAATTTGCAAAACATTTTTTAATGTTAAAATAATCAAGGGTTTAAATAATATTAAAGCATGACCAGAATTATAAAATGTATACACCACAAATAATATGAATCGATTGTGGGTAGGTAGGAGTACATGTAACGGTTTTTAGTTCAAGAGTTAAAAACTGAATATCACACACACACAAAATTTTCCATGTTATATACCTAATGGCTACCATGAGGCAACACCTTTATCCTCAGCTCAGGAAAGTAAAAATTATATACTATCAAAATAACAGCATGCATCAAATAAAATGAAAAATAAGACACACTGAAGTGAACATTTTACAAACCATTAATGTCAAAGCACAATATTTGCATTCAAAACTCACCCACAAGTGTCTCAACTTTAATTATATTTTCCTCTAACCGTTCGAAAGGATCCATAAATGCTATGATCCGGTTGACAACACTTGATGGATTAACGGGAAAGACACCAAGGTGATCTCCTGGCTCGTATGTGAAATTCGTGGCTTTTTCTGTGTTCAATCGCACTAAGATTGTTTGACGCCTGAAATCATAGTTTCAGCAAACTGATTTGAATCAGTTACATTAGTTAACCTTTCCATCAAAGGAAAAAAATCTTACAAAATATGTGAAATTATTGACTTAATTTTCCGCAGTAATCTTTGCTCTACAACTACGGTATTGTCAGTTTTATGGGGGCCGAATTCTTTACAGTAGGTGTTTGTGATTTGTTAGCAATAAAGTTGAACAGTAAATGGACAGCACACAATCCACTTGTTTGGAAATAATATATTCAAAACAAGTCAAACGTATGTACAGTTGTATCTAGAGCTTTAAATAATTGTCTCTTTTTCGCCAAACTCGATACAGGCGGGTTGAATTACTTTAGAACACCCTTTGACAAAACAAATTATTCTCTTCTACTCTGTTATTACAATACAATACTGTGATGCTCACTTTAAAATCACCATTATAACTGTTGGTTACCATAGTTGTAACCAGAGCTATAAATAATTGTCTCCCTTTTGTCAAAGACCACAAAGGCGGGCTCAATTACTTTAGAACACCCATTTACAAGAGAAACTATTCTCTATCTCTATTATTACAATAGAAGCTGTGAAACTCACTTTAGAAATCGCTCGTTAAAGCTAAACTCACATGCAGTATAACTTCACTTCCACTAACTCAATTACTTGCACTAACTTGTTCACCTATGTATATATATATTGTCCGACTGAGGCCTAGAACTTTCTACAAACTATGATACGTCAATTCACAACAACTGAACTACGCAAAAATTGATTCGTAAACAGTTACCTAAGCAAACTTGCAAATAACTATTAAATTTAAATGAAACAATCGTGTGTATCTAACATATATACTTTATCTGAATGCAAAGAATGAAGGTAGCTTTCAATCTAAGCAGAGATTATTCAGGTAAAGGTAAGACATCAGATCACATAGAATATTAATTTTAACGTCAGAACGAAGCTGTATGACTAGAAACAATCAGAAAACATTTTAAATGTCAGTATTACTCCAGTCAGGACAAAATATAAGCCATTTCTAAAAATAGAAGACATAGTTATACATGTTAACTTTCAAAAGTAGTTAATTCTAAAGGCCGGTTTTACACAGTAACTATGAGGCATACTTACTCGGAATATTTTGGTTGAAGTCGAACTCTGGACAAGACCCTGCATGGCTGTATGTTCTTATTATGGACGATTGTGAGATCTGGTAGTATTACATGAACATCGTTATGAGTACTATAACACCACGTACGTAATGTACAAAACGTAGTTTTATTTATTTTATTTCTGTAACTAAACTGGATTACAAATTATTTATTAAACAGCACTCAGTGGCTATTTTATGGTGACTAGCTAACAGTATTTAAATATCAAGCTAATGGGATTTGTTAGATAAAAAAAAGGATTTACTTGCGCTTGCGACTGATACAAGTACATTTCGGCCATTGAATGGCGGTGTTAGTAAGTCAATATCTCTTCGCTACTTGGGTGTCATATGTTTTGTGTTTCCACGATATGTGGCGCGCACAATACAAGTGACATTAGTTTGGAATAATGTATTCATGTTCTTGACGAAAAGGATGAAAACATACAACAATATACTGTATATTACGACACTGATAAACCTCAGTTCCACTCTATATACGGCCCGGCATGACCAGGTGGTTAGGGTGCTCGACTCGCAATCTGCTGGTTCGAATACCCGTCCCACTAAACATGCTCACCCTTTCAGCCGTGGGGAGTTATAAAGTGACGGTCAATCCCACTGTTCGTTGGGAAAAGAGTACCCCCAAGAGTTGGTAGTGGGTGGTGATGACTAGCTGCCTTCTCTCTGGTCTTACACTCCTAAGCTAGGGAGGGCTAGCGCAGATAGCCCTCGTGTAGCTTTGCCCGAAATTCATCAAACTACTCTATATACTACGTGTCCCTTGAATCAAAAGGTGAGATGTTATCATACTGTTATCCTTGAAAATGCTATAATTGAGATCTTCGAATGCATATAACCCCCTCCCTCCTAACCTAGCACGCTATGATTTATTTTTGATCCTCTTAGGTACGGCATGCGTGGACAATACTCTCAAACAACTGGTGTTTTTAAAGCAGCTGTACACAGTTGGATTCCTAATACAACCCCTGCATTTAAGTGAACTGCAACGATGAACTTCACGGAAAGGTGGAAGAAATACGTGTACTTTGTTTGTTTGTTAAGCACAGAACTACAAGATGAGCTATCTGTTCTGTGCCCACTACGAGTAACCCGTTTTTTGTTTGTGTTTTTTAACATTACAAGCCTTCAGACTTGCCGCCGAGCAACTAGAGTCGCATGTAATTGTAACCTGATCAGGTTCACCTACAGGAAACAATATCCCGTCTTTAGCGAACATTTTACTTTACAAACTATATATATATTATCTAGCTTTAAGCACAACATAAAATCCAATCTTATACGACTGACAGAATTCTAGATTTTGTAAGTATTTCACTCACTCGAAAAGATAGGCCAGCAGAAATACATTGAAAATTTATCTCTGTATGCCTCGTTTTAAACATTAAAAGAGGAAGTTAATAAAAGTAGATTTCTTCAAAGTAGAGATACATCTATGATTGAAATTAAAACTTTGTTTTTCGGAATACTATTCTGATTCTTAGGTGAATCTATAATTATTGGATATATTTATATTACTACTTCCAAAATTTACAAATCAAGATAGATATTTTTTTTTTCTGGAGCAATAACGAACAGCTAATTATAGGTTTATGATATTTTCTGTTCACACTAAAGTTCACGAAATGAGTGATAACCAATGAAAACCTGAGAGTTCTTTCATGACAGGTTTCCTAGGGCCTAAAAATATACTTGGATTCTCTGTCACATAATATTTCAAAAACCGCATTTTACATTCAGTGAGCACTAAGTCATTCAATATGGAACCGTAAACAAGAATAGAAATTACATATATATCAAAAATATTTATATATTCCAGGGGTTTTTCTAGTGTGTAGTTGATCACAAATTGTGAATCTCTAGAAATATTTGTACAGTTGAAAATTCACCTATATAAGTAAGCTCACGTGGATAAATATTGATATTAAACATACTTAAGGTTATAAACTCCCATTCCAGAGCTGATAAATAAATGTATTTACTAGAATACTTTTCATTTTTCGGATCATTTGTTACTAGGCAGTATATATGAGGCGCAATAAGGCGTCATGTATTAAAAAATGATGAAGTTAAAATATAATTGTGTAGTTAAAATAGAATTATGTAGTTAAAATATAATTGTATAATTAAAATATAATTGTGCAGTTGTAAAAAATCCCTACCAAAAGTTCTGATACATTCGTTATGTGATTACCATATACTAATGTTTAGGATACGTCCAGTTTCCATGTTAGGCCTAATACTATCGTCTTACACAAATAGTAAATAAATTAAAAAACAAAACAAAACGAAAACATTTCGAAATGCTTTATTAAATTAAGAAAATGGTATTATACATGTGCTATTCAGTAAAAATTATATACATGTATATATCATTTATTACATACATCACCTTTATATTAAATTGCGAATATTACTGCTCCAAGAATATCAAGTCTGGGCTTACCTGGGCACAGGTCATGAACAATTCCTTCAACTGCAATTGTTCTAAATTGATCTTTATCCCACTTGTTTGCTGATTCGAGAAAAATTCTGGAAAAGTTATCAGCTACAGTCAAATTGTATGAGTTGCAGGCAACCTAAAACAGAAATGAAAAATAAAAGGAATAACTTGTATTTATCGCAAAGCTACAAAGACTATGTTCAGGTGTCCTTAAATTTTAATTATTGATCAAACGCAAGGTAGCCAGTTAATTGCACCCTACAACCCACTATGAACGCTAAGGGACTGACTGTCACTCTTATATCGCACCTACAACTTAAAGTCTGAGAAATATTTTGTAGTATCTAACGGACTTACACGCGGCTCACCAGCTCCGAAATCCAGAGCTGTATCACAGGACCAACTTGCACCCAAAAAGAACAATACAAAACAAAAATAATGAATTTACGTTTTTTTAACGCTTCAAACATGGTTTATTTTTGAGTTGAATCATTAATTTAAAGATGGACATTATACTTATACGTAATAAGTACCATACTGAGCGTTGTAGACTTTTGTCCATTCCTAATCTACCTATAAATTATATTGTTAATATTTTACTTTGGAGAAGTTAATAAATTATGGAGGTAATAATTTTAAAATACAAACTTTGTATAATTCTTTGACCCATTTGTTGAAAGTTTGTTCTTGGCCCCGAAGATCATCTCCTAAACCCATCGTCAGAAGGCGCTCAGCACGTAAAGAAACTAACGTTTGATCAACGTTTTTGCCAAAGTTACAAAATGCTGGATACTGGCTTGATCCGAGAGCAAAAACGCCAAACCTATATTATCATGAAACAACATTTCTATCAGAATATTTACACAATAATAATTATCATTAATATTTATTTATACGTCTAATTGTCCTTTTTCTTATTTATAGAGGTATAAGTTAATTATGTAAAGTTGTTTTGTTCGAGCCTTTCATAACAAACATTTCAGTAAAGTATAAACAAGTATTTCTTCATACAAAACCCTGACCACTTGCTCAACACGATCAATATCATTCAATCGTAATCCACCAAACAGGTGTTATAATCAAGAAACTGTCTTCTCACATACGGTTGTGCTCTGTGAAACGTCAACATGGCCTACTGTTAAGTTTAAGTGTTTCTATGCAGTCTGACGAATAAATGTTAACCATGATCAGCACGATAAACTGTATCGAGACATTTGGTATACATATATTGAATTATTTACTTTTTTATTTTAATCTAGCCTTTAAAATAGTTATAATTCTGAGCTTTTGATATTCTATTAAATTTTAATACGTGAAATGACTTTACAACTTTGTTAAAGAGATATACATGAACAACAGTTATCTATAGTTACTTTACCAGTTAAATCATCGGTCTTATAAATTTTGGTTCATAACTTCATATATTATCAGCTACAATCAGTGATCTTTCCAATTAGTATATGGCTGACCTTTCGTAGTGCCACTTAGTAAGCTATAAATGAAATGCTCGGTTATGTGGATTACGTAATATACGATTCTTCACGTATCATTATGAAACTCTTTATTATTCTTAAATGCGAAAAATTTTAGACACGTTTTTGGAGTCCACTACTTACTTCACGTGACTTAGGGAAGCAACATCTTCTTTTTTCAGCTTGGACAGCAACCTCCAAAAACACTGTATGTGAGGAAATGAAAAACTTAAACCGTACAAAATCTGCACTTTTGTGCTACTTTCTTTCCAAACGCTTTATATAGTTATACAAATAGATTTGCTAAACACAAATCATCATGAAAAAATATATTCTTAGTAATGTAACTAAAATCATTTTATTTCGTAATTATTATTATTGTTGTTGTTGTTTTTAGAAACATAATAATTATTATTCTTCGAGAAAGATAAAGTTTTAGGGTTAAAAAAATTACGAGTAAAGACACCTGGCTTCCAGAGCAAAAAATATTTTGTATTATTTCAAGCACTCAGAATGTACGGGGTTTCATAATTACCTTGCCGTTGTGCGGAGGGTCTCCACTTCCAAATGTACTACAGACCACGATAAACAGTGATTCTTGTGTTAAGTCCTCTATATTATAGTCTTCCATGCATATAACCTGTAAAAATTATGGTTAAACGTCACAAAAATTAATGTGGAATAGAGTAATTAAATGTGTACAATGAACCAATACGGGATATATTTCCAGCTAACAATACAATATGTGTTTATATTGCCGCAAACTTGTACCTTTAACCTTAAGTCTTTTACAACAGGGGACATTTTTAAAACAAACAGTTGGTGTAATTACAATAGTGTATCACATTACACTGCACGACAGTGAAGTAAGTATATTGTAATTTATCACAACAGGTGGCACTATTTTTAGTTTTAACCAAAATGTTTTCGTGTTTGGTCAACTTAATTTAAAGCTAAAACTATTACTTTTCTGTCGCGAACTTCACAAAATTGCCTTTTTCACCCATTTTTACTGCATTGGAACCATCTTTTTTTATTACTAACTGTGAATATTCCAGTTATGATACTCTCGTTAAAGTTTGAGATTTGATCCCTGTTGTAGGCTTATTGGAGATCGCCCATAAACAAAATAGTCCCATCTAGTTTGTGTCTTGAGTGAAAAGGTAAAGTAAAACATGTACAGTTATAACATTAGAAAGCTAAACAGTTTCTTATATTAAAAGGTACTGACTGATTTACCTAATTCTTATACTATCAAGGTTCAGTGTTTGCTGTAATTTCGAGCTACTTAGGTTTGTCTACAGGAGTGGTCTCTTAGCCTGAACAAAATAACTGTTTTCGAATGTTAATATCGGTTGAAGTTTAGAAACTAGTGACTCTGGATAGTTTAGGCTTAACACTAAAAAAAATTGTTCCAAAATAAATAACACTTACTGTCGTGTTGAACGAGTTTTCCAAAAGGCGTCCCAAGCGTCTTGCAAACATCTCCGCTTTTCCAGTCTCAGAAGCATATAAAATTTTGGCTCGAATTTTGTTCATTCGAACTTTCGCCATTAAAAAGGAGTAGAACCACAAAGCTCTGTACGGACAACATCAAGAAAATAAAAAAGATATAGAAATATTATACCGATTTAAACTACTTTTCGTTATGCGAATGATAAGCATTCCGTTACTTTAAGTTTCAAAAGATGTTAGAATATGCTGTAGTTAACCAAAACTGTTTTACTCACTTGGCAACAGATGCAAATTTATACTTCAAAACAACATTGGATATTTGTTTCCAATCAAACTCCTTCCACGCTTTTTCCTGCTCGAAATAATACAAAAAAAGTGATTCAAATGCTCAACCTACGTGCTATGAAACTTTTCGAATTACACAAAAAAAAAGAGACTAAAAATGCGAGTAGCATTTTGCTTAGAACTATTAAATGCTCAATATCTTTGTTTTTGTTTTGTTTTTTTAATGAGAAAAAAAAACAGGAAATTACATATTCTCATTAGGAATGTTTTTTTGTTGTTATTGTTGGTTGTGTTTATTTGTTGTTGTCTTTATCAAAACATCAATGGAAACAATTACGACGCTAACCTGATATTCGTAGCTTGGCTTGAGTATGTAATTCAACATTTCTTGATGAAACACGGGCGTGACACTGGATGATATAGGGGGTACAATCCACACCCAATCCGCAGGACACCCTCCGCGTTGCTTTTGTTCATTCTCCATATGTTTCATGAAAGTTTGTGCAGCCGTATGGTGGTCAACAATGGTGACGTTTTGCTTCTGTAGGAAAGAAAGTTCATGTTTGTAACAGACAGATTTATAACTAAAGTTATAGTGTGTGTATGAGGGGAGGACCACAAAGTTGAAAGGGGGCATGCTTCCCCGAAATATCCTAACAGTTAGAGTGACAATATGGACCTATTTTGATGCAGTGACGGCCAAGATATGATGTAAATCAAGTGACAATATGAACCTATTTTGATGCAGTGACGGCCAAGATGTGATGTAAATCAAGTGACAACATGAACCTATTTTGATGCAGTGACGGCCAAGATGTGATGTAAATCAAGTGACAACATGGACCTATTTTGATGCAGTGACGGCCAAGATGTGATGTAAATCAAGTGACAATATGAACCTATTTTGATGAAGTAATAGCAAAATGTATTGTAAATGAAGAGAAAAAACGCGAAATTAAAGTAAAAGCAAACAAGCAGTTTAATTATCATTTATTTCTTACCTTATTCTCTTGATGATTTAGTCACATCGGATTGGAATATAAGCTTCTTTTGTTTGTTGTGTGTAAAACAGAAAAATTGTTCACCTCATTACTGCTTAAGCTGGATAATTGAAAATGGTTCTATTGTCAAATGATATAATGATATTTTCAATAATTTGAGCTTATTTGATGTTTCTTTACCACATTAGATATCACTAATAAAGTTTTCATAAATTATTCCCTCAAAACAGAGGAACTGAATGCACTATTCATGAGTTCATGTAAAGCACAGAGTTGGTTCAGTCAGAGCTCTAAACTTTTTGTGGTCTTGTTTGAAATAAGCCAAAAATGGTCTTGCTCAATAATACCGAAAATAATAAGGACAGTTTGAAATCTAACTAAATTATCGTAAAAATTTTTTTATAACAGTTATTGTATTTTTTTTCTCAGCTTTGTTCAAAATATAATTCTCTTCCTTGCTGAGAGTTTTACTTGTTACTTATTAGGTAAAAATCTACTATAGCTCATGAAATGGCCATATCGCAGGCTCAGACATTGGGCCTTATAATTCACAGCCCGAAATGTTAACCCTTAGGCCACGCTCTTCTCAGATACACTACCAGAGATTTCTGTTTGTTCCGTATCTCGCTTCTTCAATTGTCAAAGCAGTTTTACTACTCTTTATCAAGATTGTCATTCAATGTAATAGAATATGCGCCTTCATATTAATGAATAAAATAATAAGGAATATGTTTGTATAAGAGAAATTACTTCCAAAAAATTTTCTTTTGTCATTACTAGATGCTGGACAGAGGCGTAGACGGGGGATGGGTGTGTGTGAAAAATTTAGCAATATTTATCGCATATAATTTTTCAACTTTTGTATATAATAAGCTCTTTTTTGGATCACTTAATAAAATAAATTGATTTGACCATTTTTATTAAAAATTTAGATCCAATTCAGCTTTTTAATTTATTGGCCTCCCCTTAAAATTTTCTGCCCCCACCCCCACCCCCGAGTGGAAAACCTGCTACGTCACTTATGCTAAATAATGATGTGGAGACATTTTTTTTTTCAACTTTTGATCAAAAGTCAGTTAACAGTATAGATCAGACCTAAAAGTAATTTATAAATGAACGAAGCCAGCCTTGTATAAGAAACCAACAAAGACGAACACAATGTTATAAGTCAGTACAAAAGAAAACCAAAACCCATAATTATTAGAAATATTGAATCATCAGTTGGAAACCTTCTCTATTAACGATATCTTTACCCATAATTCAACTGACACAAAGAGATTTGGGTTACTCCTAGATTCATATACTGAGTTAAAAATATAAAACCATTTTCCTAAGTGTAAAAAGAAACTAATGTTAGAGAAAATATAGCGAGTTTTTTTAAATTATTTTGTGAACTCTGGACAACGAACCAAATGAGCTGTAAGCCTCTGACAGGGTAATGATACAACAAAATCAGTTTTCGAACAAAAGTAAGAAAAAAGTTAGTTAAACTTTACAAAAGAGGAAAACGATTATCCGAGACAAGTTCAGAAACATAGAAAACGGCTTTTTCAAATAGCAAACCAGGAGTGTCCTACTGGTTAGCGTACCTGACTGTGAATCTGATGGTCCATTTCTTGTGTCCCATTGCCGAAAAAACGTGCTTCGCACTTTGAGGCCTTTAGTGTGTTATAAGAGTAAACGGTCAAATCATACTATTCGATTAGAGTAGCCCAAGAGTGCTAGGTGTTGTTGACTAGTTACATTCTTTCTAGTATTATAAGTTCAAAGTTAAGGACGCTAGGCAGATAGCCCTTGTGTAGCTTTGTGAAAATATCCGAATAAAACAAACTTCCAAATAACACATTTCTGTTATTGGTTTTCAGTTAGCAGCGAGGTATCTTTCTTTTGTCATGGCTATTTTGAAAATAGTTTTAAGTCTTAGTGTCTGTAGTATTCAAAAATAAACATCAGATATACATGTTATAAAACTAATGCAAGTTATGGGTATTTCAGCACATTGTAACAGAAAACGTCACCTGGTAACTGTATAGTACAGAAATATTGATTTCAACCAGCACCCTGTCCTTCCACAGAGTTGTCGGGCTTGTTGTGTCCAAACCCATCTTCAGCGCCACCTCCTGTAGAAACGAAGCTCTATTTTAATCTTCTGCATATTATCAGAGAACAAGTTATGCTCTTATTGTATCTAAAACAAGGTTAAAAATATTTTGATTTAATTTTTACCTACTAAAAGAATTTTAGTAAACTTATTCTTATTAGTATCCACCAATTCGGATGATTTTTGAGTTGTTAAGAATCTCTGTTTTTACTCACAGTCCACAACAAGGTTTTGGAAACAGGCAGACATAATGCCATGAAAAACATCATTTATTTCAACTGCCCATGTGTAATATTTCTATGATCTGAAACGAAGACTTGTTTAGAAGAATTTAAATCTTTGGTTTCGTTCCACATTTCAGATGGTTGCTAGATTGATTTTTCTCTTAATGAATATCTCTATTGCATTTTTTTTTAATATACTCCTAAATACTTGTTTAACTGCCCTCTAGCGGCTCAGCGACAGAACTGAGGGCTTATAACGCTAAAATCTATATTCGGTGGGTAGAGCACAGATAGCCCACTGTGTATCTTTGCTTTTAACAACAATAACAACAAAAAATAATAATTGTAATTTTCTTACCTCAGTAATGTTATAACGGTGGGGGTCACACAGATCTCGTGCCCCAATCTCGCTACTCATGTACCAGCCGTTAAAGGGAGCGGCAGGAAATTCCATTCCCCCACAATCAAATAACATATTAGCTACAGCAGGAACAGCATACCATTCCAACCCCATTTCTTCGAACCACTCAAAACAAGGGTGTTCTAACTTAACTCTAAGTATCAATTCTTCTGGGACTTCGTATACCTTTGGACCTTCTCCTGGTGCCGAGACTATCCAGGGTAAGATATCGAAACGACCACCTTTACCGTTCCAACCCAGTCTCTGGCACACCTACAAAGAAAGGGCAGTGACATCAAGTATTGGGTAATAACTTCATGTACATCTCGGATATTCAAATCAAGTAACCTACTAAGACTTATGAATGTCTCGATTTCGATGTTCATTGTTAATTTGTCTTTACTTTTTCTGTTTTTAATCGCAATGGACCTTCTGCGTTCTTAGTCACCAGGGGGCATATCATTACTAACATAAATCCGACTTCATGTCAAATTTTCATAGCTTATACTAATATTATAAATAGTAACAGTAGAAACCTATTAGTGGTAATGTAGAGTTGAAGCGTCTAAAATCCAAAAGAAAACAATACAATCTGAAAGACTGAGATTTACATACATTAGGAAGTTGATAATATTTCTGTAATTTGTTTATGCCTCTCGCTCAAGTTATTTTTACCAAAACAACTTTAATAATATTTTCTTGTTATTTTTATTTACCACTTAATGAATCGGTTGGTTGTTTTTGTTAAGCACAAAGTTATACAATGGTCTACCTGTGCTGTGTTTACCACGGGTATCGAAACCTGATTTTTGCGTTGTAAGCTTGTAGATTTACCGCTGAGCCACTGGAGACAGCACCGAACGAAATGCACACTATTTATCATTTGTTTCTTAACTTCGGATACTTAACTGTAGTGCAAACAAGGTGATATCCCAAACCCAAAGTTAATATATTTTTTTTCATAAGGGATGACAACTTGAGGGGTCAGTTGTTTTTTTTTTGTGAAGTAATGTTACTAAAACTATTCAAACTGAACGTGTTTTATGAACTATAATGACCGGTTATTACCTCCCGGTGGCTCAGCAGTAAACTTGAGGGCTTATAACGCTAAATATTTGTATTCAATGCCTACGGTTGACACATCGCAAATAGCCCAGTCTGTGGCTTTGCTATTAAATATAAACAAACAAAATAACTATTATTGTTTACAAATTTGAACCATCTACCTGTTACAATAATAGTTAAATAAGAATGGGATAATTTTTAATAAGTAGGAGAAAATGAACTATTCTTATGAAACTTTTTAAAAGTAATATTTACCAAAACGAACTTAGTAACGCTGAATAAAGATGATTAAATTAAGTAATTTGGTTTCAACATGAAGAATGGCTAAATTTCGTGTTCAGAAATATAAAAATGAGCATTTACACTTAGTAAAACAATAATTACCAAGCCATATATATACAGTAGCATAGCACAAAAGATGCATAAAAGTAAATGAGCCCCCTACATTTATTCGGCAATTTCTAAGTTTGTTAGACCCTTTGGGCCCTCCTGCAATTTTGGGGGCATACTTACGCCATTGCCTATATAATAAAACTACGAGTACGATGTTCCTTGCATAATATATACCCGACAGCCAATAATTCTGGACTCTATAAATACTTTTAAGAGTACTTCAAAGATTAAATTGAAGATAGTTTTTTTTTGGGGGGGGGTTACTTTTTAACACATTTCCCCTAAAAATGCATACATAAATGATGTTATGCTTTCATTTATCATTTCATTCAGTGATTTCCCTTGATATCTTTCAATTATTTCGAGTCATTTGTGCCCATATTAAACAAATATTGTTAAAATTATAGCAAAAAAAAAACACACACACACACAAAAAATATCTGTAGCGGATATGTGACGAAATTAGTGAATAGCCGGAGAACTTTGGATGTGCCATGACAAAACAATTACGGAATGTGTTGCGGAAAATTTTAATATAAAGTCTGTGAGGATATTAACAGCATAAATCTACACAAAATAAGCAGCGTCCCTTTGTTGGAATGAAACTCTTTTCTGTAGGCGCATATTTCATTTTAGTACATGAGCTATAAATTTCGCTGGGGGAATTATCTCGAACTTTCTCCAGTTTTATTCACATCTGCAAAAAAAAAAAAAAGGTACATTTAAAAGACAACTTAGGATCTTTTTAATGTGTTTATTGATGTGATCTTCAGAATAAGTGCAGTACTTATTTTGTTAAGTTTAGCTTTTTGTTTCTTCTTTTTAATTTAGCGATGATTTGGAAACATGATGTAACATTCTCTTGAAACTGAATTTTCCAAGTAACTTCAAACAAAAGTCAAAGTCGCTGACGACTTTAAGAAGACCAATCCTAAGAATCTACAAAGCACGATGATCATCTGATCGTCTCTCAAACAAGACATGCCTTTTATATTTTGTTTTATAATATTAATAAGACTTGGCATGGTCTGGAGGTTAGGGTGCTTGACTCGCAATCTGAGGGTCGTGGATTTGAATTCCCAATACGAGGACGTGAAACACTTGACCAAGAATTAATATAAGTTATTTTAGTGAGTTTATGAGGTCAAAGGTCAATATGTTTGGTTTGAATTTTGCGCAAAGGTACAAGAGGGCTATCTGCGCTAGCCGTCCGTAATTTAGCGGTGATAGACTGGAGGTAAGGCAGTTAGACAACACCATCCACTGCCAACTCTTGGGCTACTCTTTTACCATCTATTAGTGGAATTGACCATCACATTATATCGCCCCCATGGCTTAAAGGGCTAGTATATTCGGTGTGACGGAGATTCGAACCCACGACCCGCAGATTGTGAGTCTAGCGCCTTAACCATCAAGCCAGGTCAGTCTGTTCCATGTAACCCTAAATTTATCGATAGCATCAACGTTTTGAACGTAGTTTTTATGCATTAGTTATGCAATATGCTGCTTGTGGGGCCATGACTTTGTTATTTATAGGGATTTTAACAACGCACAATACAACCAACATCGCAGATAATTCCGCTAGGATACCATATGTATTTTACATACAAAATAAATAATATCACCCAATTTGTTTCCTCAATATATATATTTACAAACCAAAAACAACAGCATAAAATTACTTGATATGAGGGTTCACTAGTAATGAACGCTATAAAATCATATTGGTAACTTGAGGGTTAATAAACAGATATAGCTATTTGTTTAACAAAATCCGTAAAATCCATTTTATTTATTTATATTTTTTATGGAGATTCCTTGAAATATTTTCCGGTGGGTGGGGTTATAAAACCGTGTTTCATTCAAGGTCGGATTCTCGAATAAAATTTAAGCAGCCTAATGGACTTAAAAATGTAAAAAACAAACAAAAAAAAACCCATAAAAACATAAAAATCGATTAAAAGCATTAGTCAGAATACACGAAAGAAAAATAAAAAATCATACCCGGGTAAACTGGACATTAGCTGGGTCTCCGACCACACTGCCATCTGCTTGAAAATATCCAGCATAATTAAGAAGTTGAGGGTTCCATAAACGAAAATCCTCCTGACCGTTCCTTCTTGGCGGGAAAATAGTGATCATCGACCTACGAAAGTACTGTTTGTTATAATGTATTTGTATATATGACAAAGTTACTGCCGTCGTCCATAACTTTTTAGCTACTGACCGGAGGGAAGGTTAATATCATTATTATGAATGTTTCGTGTTGTAAAAAACAGTTTAATTTTGATTAACAAACAGATACTTTCATTCTAACGTTAAGTATATTGAACCCAGGGAACTAAAAGCAACGTTAATTCTA
The DNA here is from genome assembly GCF_000517525.1 of Limulus polyphemus. Lineage (NCBI taxonomy): Eukaryota > Metazoa > Arthropoda > Merostomata > Xiphosura > Limulidae > Limulus > Limulus polyphemus. The sequence continues at coordinate 200,713 of NW_013665826.1, read as the reverse complement.
TATGTTCCAAAATGATGCAAAAACCTAAGACTTTCAACGACAAAAAGCAGAACTAAAATGTTAAACAAAAATAACAGATATTTCAAGTAAACTTGATAAATCGGATAAACAGAGTAAAATTTAATCAAAGTACAACGTGTCACCAGGTTAACCTGGCATCATCAGGTACGTCAACTACAATGAATGAGTGGAAACTACAAAGATATATATAATACAGCGCAAGGGTACATTGAATTTTGATTGGGTAAATTTAACAGTAAGGTATGATAATTCCGAAGGGTGTTTATTGATAGGGCTTGACTTCGTGAGGGTCATGTCCGTAATCAACAAAATAAGAGAATATAAGTACACTTTCAAAAATATAAAATATTATAACAACAAAATTTATAAATTAAATACTGTAGCTTGAAAATTGTAAATAGAGTTAAAGTGATTCACAGAAAATAATATAAAAACCTTTTTTGAGCATCTGTTTATTAACCCTTGGTCGAAATTCATTATTTAAAGTTAATTTGGCCTAAGGTTAAAAGTTTTAAATCGAAATAACTGCCACGGTAAACTAAACTCATCCATTGTAGTTGACGTACCTTATGATGCCAGGTTAACATGGTGAAACGTTGTACTTTCATTAAATTTTACTCTGTTTATCCGATTTATCAAGTTTACTTTTAATTACGACAAAGTACTTCTTTTCATCATATTAACAGATATTTCGGTTTCATTAAGCCACCTGGCTGAGCAACTAGCTATATTGTAATATTATATCTTTATATTTATTGTTCTCCGTATAGTAACATCGGGAGATTTTTTAACTTCTGATGTTTCTTGATACATACCTTAAACTGCCTCCGTTTGTGGCGTATTCTAAATGATGACACAATGCTTCGTACATTTCCCCAGTTGTCTGCACGTGGCGTGCATCCTGTACTTCTAGGTTTCTCCATTGGATTCGTCCAATACAGCGCGAGGCGTTTCTCCAAGCCAACTTAGCTCCAAACGCTAGCTCTTCTGAGGTGAGATTGTAGATGCTAAATTTTTCCACTTCGGCTTTGATTTCTTCCCATCGTTTGAAATATTCTTCAAGCGTCTCCCTGTCATACAGTAAAAGTTGAAAAAATATAACTGTGGAGTTAGGCTTAGAGTTTACAATTAAAGTGCTTTCAGTAGTATGTTAGGTTTAGGCTCACACTTTAGAATCTACGTATTTTCTTTAAAATGATAAATTTAGACGTACAATTAATGTCTTTTTTTAATATGCTGACAGGGCTTAGCTATAAAAATGACACTGGATACAATAGATTTAGGATTATAAGTATAACATTTAAGTGCTTTCTTTAATTTGCATTTAACTGTAAGAACTAACTTGGCTATTTTCAAGAATAACAGAAAACTAGCACAGAATGTCTTTGGTTTTTCCGAAAACCATAATGATATAGAAGTCCCTACCCTGTGAAAACCATAGTAATGCAGTGGAAGATAATGTACAAAGTTTGTAGCATGACTATGTTTACAAGTAACATTCCTCCTGCTTTATCTTTCAGATTTATATTCACGAAAATAAGTGTAGCTATTCTAATTCGACAGTAAAGCTCGTAATCCCCGTGCTATTTATCTATTAGGAGAAAATCATTTATAACGTGAGATTTCACGTTCGTTTGAAAAGATAATCGTGTCACATCCTGTCAAAACTTAACAGTTACTGGATTCTAAAGCTTTAAAGGTAGACTTGAAATAGCTTGCTACTCGTACTGGTTTCTGTACTAATAAATCAATGAAGTAAGACCTAATGAGGTATAATACGTTTATCCCTGACGGTACAATTACTTACGAAATAGCATCTGGTTTTAATGTTAGTTTTATATGTTTTGAAAAAAAATGTGATAGTGCGTCGTGTATAACGTTTCATAATGAGATTTTTACTATGCAACAGCACCCTATCATCCACGCTAAGGGATTGACTGTCACAGCAGCCCGAGAGGAAACTGTTGTTGTGTCTCACGAATTCAAACCCGTCTCACCAGAGCTCTACTCCTAGGGATCAACCCGCAACATTAACAAAAGTGGACACTTACGATTTCCTCGAAACATAGTACTGTTCTAAAAATTCCTTTGCCTGTTGTAGCATCTCTTGCGGCGGCCGGGCACTGCCTGGAGGTCTGGCTCCTGATTGGCCGGACACCAACGAACCGCAGCAGCAGTGTGAGTTGCATGCGATTGGCTGCGGTGAAAGCAAAAATAAACAAATATACAAATTATACACTCCGTTATTTTGTATTCTGTATAACACAGATAAAAAATTGTTTATGTGAACTAAAATTCACAATGACTTCTGACAAAAAATATATTTCGAATATAAATATATACATTGGTATCAAAAATATAATGGTCAGCCCCTTGAACATGTGGCACACGAGGCAGGAAAGATACAAATATAATGGTCAGCCCTTGAACATGTGGCACACCAGGCAGAAAAGATACAAATATGATGGTCAGCCCTTGAACATGTGGCACACGAGGCAGGAAAGATACAAATATAATGGTCAGCCCTTGAACATGTGGCACACGAGGCAGGAAAGATACAAATATAATGGTCAGCCCTTGAAAATGTAGCACACCAGGCAGGAAAGATACAAATATAATGGTTAGCTCTTGAATATGTGGTACACCAGACAAGAAAGTTATAAATACAATGGTCATCCCTTGAATATGTGTCACACCAAACAGGAAAGTTACTAATATGAAGTGTGGTAAATAAGTGAATACATTATGAATTTCCAAAAGAAGAGGTTACAGACTACTGGGAATGTTTTAAAAAAAGCCAATAGTAAGAATCTATAATGCTTGATCACGCGCATTCTACGATAGATGAGATCATTGAACCCTGTTCTTGTTTTGTAGTTTTTGCTTAAAGTTCCACAAAAGGCTGTCGACGCATCCATATCTAGTTTTGGACTGGTAGACTAAGGGAAGGCCAAAAACTAGTCAAAAGCACCCGGCCACCACCAACTCTCTGGCTACTATTGTGTGAAGGAATAATGGGATTTAATTGTTACTCTTATAGTGCATCCAGAGTTCCAACGTTTGGAGCACGATTTTGCGGCAATGGGACGTAAATCAGAAATCCTCAGGTTCACAGTCAAGGCCAGTCTGATTGGAATTATCTCGATACCGCAAGATATTCCCAGCCCTTTATGTTGTAAGTGCGTTATAAGAGTGACAGTCAACCCATTAGCGTGTATGGTGAGCAATAGGGCGTTGCTGAGTGGCTGCCTTCCCGCTGGCCAGTAGTTCAAAGTTAAAAATATCAGCAGATTGCCTTAATACAGTACGTTCGCCATGAATACAAACGCTTAAAAAATATTTTTTTTTGTGCGTATATGAGCTCAGTTACCTTACTAAATTTTGGTTAGACATTGGCGAACACATAAAAAGTGCTAAAATATATGTATTTATTAGGCTGAATCTTAACTTTTGCTTATTAAGTATAAAACTACACGTGGGCTATCTGTGCTATGCCCACCGTGAGTACCGAAACTCTACAGTTACCATTAGAGTTACAACTTTGCAACCAGGAGGCTCCAACTTTTAAGAATGGAGGACTTTAATGAGTGACGATTAGCTATTATATTGTCATACTTATAACTTTACTGGGTCGGACATGGCCTATAGTTTTTAGCGTGTCGGTCTGCGGATCGAAGAGTCTGAGGTTCGAGTCGCAATACCGCCAAACACGGTGTGTGCTTTCACTGTGAACATGTAATAAAAGTAAGAGTCAATTTCTGTGGTTCAAAATTAGGGACGTCTATACTTGAGTTCTAGTGTTCTCTATTCTGACAGTTCAGCCTGGTGCGTGTAAGTGCCACTTGGATTGACAATTCCAATTCCATAGCCTTGTACACTTATCATGGGGAGTTGTCTCAATAAGATGATTTGTACGAAGGCTAATATTTGATTGGTTTCTTAAAATAAACAATCGGTTTTATGTGTACATTTACCTCCTGATTTTGCTTTCACAAATTAATTAACAAATTTTTAACATTCGCACTCAGTCGCAAAGGATAAATAGGTAATAATGAGACAACAACAACAACATATGCGACGAAAAAGGAAAAATGGTAAAAATGAATAATAGGAGGGTAAGCTTGCAAGTCAGCACAGGAGGCGGAAAATGGGGAAAACGCAGTATGTGCAAATGGAGGAGACAATCCGGAGAAATATGAGTGAACACTGATCAGTCTATATCACATAATGGAGATAGTGTGGGAACTGGCAACGGGTTTTGCGAGTATTAGGAATCAGGATAAATAAATGGGAGAAGAGGGGACATCGGGATTGTCAGCTGGAAGAGACATAACATAGAGGTTCGGTAGGTGATCAGCTGGTGCCAAAATACTTCTCGGAGTGTGTATAGTGGTGGCGAGAACATCGGAGAAAATGAGATTGTGGTCACGAAAACAGATATAAACATAGCGAGTGCGAAGCTGTAACAGAATGTGAGGAAAGTTAATACGGCGATAAAGGTCGGAAGTGGGACTAGGGAGTTTGACACAAAAGGCGAGCCGGAGGGCATGGCGCTCCAAAACCTTGAGACGAGAGTAGAAGGTATGCAGACTGTATGTCCATAGGTTAAGCAGGGTCTGATAAATGTCTTGTATGTGATTAGCAGAAGTGGAAGTTTCAGGCCTCAGAAGGTACCAGTGAGAGAACGGAGGAGATGAAGGCGACGAGAAACCTTAGCAGAAAGTGCAGATAGGTATGGCTTCCAAGTAAAATGCCTATCAAAGACAATGCCAAGATAGGTCACAGAGTCGGACAGGGGGATCGGGACATCAAACGTAATAATGAGATTTACACTAATTAATAACCTGTGAAGATATCGAATAATCGAAATGGTACATTTAAGTGTTTTACACTCACAAAAAATAAACCTATCATTCTATAGATATTTGAAGAACTTGTAGCATTTCGCCACAGTTTAATTCTTCCTATTGTTAGCCGACACTGGGCAGCTGGTACATAATTGAATAGAGTTCTTTAAGTATTTCTTTAACAAGAAGTAAAAGCTTGGAATGGTCTATTCTTTCATTGGGGTGTGTGTCTGTGAGCTAGACTAGTTTCGGAGAATTCCACTCCTCATCAGTGACCCTGGACACTATCACCAATGAAATATGAGACCAAACCAAGCCTTTATAGTAGTGAGGTATCGAACAACTCTATTCAATTATGTACCAGCTGCCTAGTGTCGGCTAACAATACGAAGAAGTAAAGTGTGGCGGAATGCTAGAAGTTCTTCAAATACCTATAGAATGATAGGTTTATTTTTTGTGAGTGTAAAACACTTAAATGTACCAGTTCGATTTTCGATACCTCACCACTATAAAGGTTTGGTCTCATATTTCATTGGTGGTAGTGCCTAGGGTCACTGTTGAGAAGTGGAATTCTCCGAAACTAGTCTGGCTTACAGACATACCCCCAATGAAAGAATAGACCGTTCCAAACTTTTACATGTTGTTAAACAAATGTTTAAACAACTTTATTCAATATCGAACAGTGTTATTGATTGTCAATAGTTAATGTATATAATCACGGTTTTAGGTTTTTATGCTAATAATGGAATGTCTAAATTGTATAGATATTTAGTTTATAACAACTTTTGTCATACCAAAATTTAATCTTCGTTTTTTTGTGCAAATATGTATAGGAAATCAAAAGAAACTTCTATAAGATTTTCGCATAGCTTAAAAATAATGAAATACGTAGTAATGAAAACTGTATTTACATTTTTATATAGTTTTTACTTTACGTGGACAGAAAACATGGATTTCTAAATTGCAAAATTTTCTCTTGCAGAAAGCGTTAGAATGATTTATGGTAAAAGTACACTTTAAATATCGCCTGTTGCATTGTATCAATAGCTTTAAAGATGTGACAAGTTAACTGATTCAGAGCTGCAGGATCTTACGACCACAGAATATGAAATCCAACATTGTTTATATCAATTTAAAATACTTAATACTGAATGCTTTACTTTACCTGTGAACGGAGATGTAAGGTGTCATAGACTTGTTTACTGTTGGTGAGGTTGGTCAGTTTAACGGACGAAATTCCATGAACAAGCGCACAGTTTTCCACTGAACAGTCCATCTTGACTTCTTCTTTCTTTAGATGCGCAGCTGGAGCCCAAAAACATGATCGAAAAGCACCCAGAACGCTTTTCAAACAGCTTTTCCTAAAACCCGGGTCTTCACCCAATACCTCTGAACATACAGTCCGCACGGTCATTTTATCTTTTAACCAGTCTCACGTGCAAATTATACTACGCATGCGTAAATGATGACACGGAGCGTGTGAGTTCGTTTCACCTAGCGTTTACAGACCATCATTTTGCTTCAGACAACACGGAAGAGTTTTTTCTTTCTGATTGGCTAGCTGGCTAGTGATTATCAGTAACAAAGTAGGATGTGTTTGTTAAATGTTTTTACTTCTTTACTGGTCTGTGACTCATTTCCTAGAAAATACAAGTAAATACACAAAACATGTTAGTGAGAGTACTAAAAATAACCGTTTTGTAGAAACTACTGCATGTAAGCCTTTCGGTCATCTTACAGAAGAAAGTGAAAACATGTCCATTTACTGGTCAACACAGATACTAGATAATACTAAAATTCCTAGTTGTATGACTTGTTCAAAATATATGCAATGTTGTCAGTTATGTAGTTCAACATCTCAACATTACTTGCAACTAATTAACACGCAATCGTTATGAAAACTCTTATAACTCAGTATATAAATCTCGTAGAAATAAATAAAATAAAAATAATGCAATAGTATATAGTATGAAGCAAGAGTTAGATTAAAGCATATCTTTCACTAACGAGCTTTAACTGAAGATTAATTAGTAAGAAGTTCGAAAAACGAGAAATATAGTGCCAGTTTCTTAACACAAGTGTACACACTATTAGTATGAATATGTTTTGTTTGGTTGAAGTTAAGCACACAAAGCTACACAATGGGCTATCTGTGCTCTGCCCACCACAGGTATCCATGACAACGGAAACCAGTTAAGTAAAATAACGTTGCCACTTTTTTCTTCTTGCAAATTATCATAGGATATGATGTGATTAATGGATTTCTTCGATACTTTTCATAACCAGAAACATCACCTTAAAATACAAAAATTCCGACGATGCCTGTGATGGACACAGAATATATAGCCCATTGTGTAGCTTTGTGTGCTTAACAACAATACAAATGATTACCCAGAAGCACCTGTTCATCTGACTTGTTATAAAAGAAATACAAAATTATCTCTGACGTAATAATCTACTCGTAAAAGTTAAAAATTATTTTGATTACAATTATTAAAGAAATGTTCCGAAATAACGCTAAGCGATGTCAATGGGTACTAGGTAATTTTATAAAACAAAACTACAATCATAAATTGAAATATTTTTTTCGCTTCAATTAAAAGAGCAGATATATCGGAACTAAAGCAAATCTTCGAAACCAAACTCCTTTGTTTGGGCCAGTCAGGCTTGGAGTTTCCTTACAGGTTCCAGGAGAAATAAACACATTGTATTAATGCTAGATAGGACTTAGCTTTACTCTGGTTAAAGCAGTTGCGACTTATCTGCATTAACTTTTTACTTAACAACTATTATAAAACCCATCAAAAATGACGGGAAACCAAAGCCTGCCAAATACGAACCCTCCAATATGCATTTGCAACTTTGCCGTGTGTAAACAGACAAGAAAAACAAAGGGTTTTCTAGCTTCAGGAAACCAAAACGTATCATGAGCAATATCTCCTGTACCTGACGAGTGTAAACATGCTATATATTGGTGCCTTTGCATAAAAGATTAAAACATACGACGACCATTTAATTATGTATACACCTGTTCTTCTTCTGAGGAAAAGGGGTCCTCTTCCCTACAAATAATTGTTATCTTCAGTCTGTTTTAACAAAGACTTTTTCGTAATAATCCCAGGCATAGACTTGCGCTAATATTTGACTTATTTTTCACAGAAGTATTTCCGGTCTTCCTATTCGGATTCTACGTTGCTTGACGTCATAATGATGTGGTGTCACACACATAAGGCCATGCCTGATCTGGTGGTGGGAGCTCCCTCTTTGACAGCATTTATGTAGCAGAACAAGTGCCGAAATGTAGACGCTACTTACGCCTATATTAGCGATTAAATTTAACTAAAATGGGAACGGGCAATCAAAAGAGGAAGTATTATAGAAGAAAATGTGGAATTGGACTTGTGTAATTCACGAAATTCAGAGAATTTGAGCTTGACCGACTGACTGACCGACCGACACTTGGCTTTTATATATATTGATGATACCACAATTATTTCTACTATCATTCAAGATAATACTTTTAATGTAGAATTATAATTGTCCTGAAATTCACATTTCAAGTCAGCGTTTGCTTAGAAAAGACAGGTGTTGTTGTGGTTAGTATCTTATACAAACAACTAAACTTAATTATTAATTAGAATGGCCATAATTCCAAACAAACCAAATTAATTAGTAAATATCTGTTTTGAACTATACTCATTTCTAAATCATTTTTTAGAATCCTGCTAAAAAGTTACTTCGATGAACATATGAGCTAAATATGAAAACGACTGATATTCGACGGTCACAACTTTACCGTAAGAAATTAACGAAAAAAAACCAGCTTGTTCGTGTTTTTTAGAGCAAAGCCATATTGGGCTATCTGCTGTGTCAACCGCGGGGAATCGAACCCTGGATTTTTGCGTTATAAGTCAGTAGACTTACCGCTGTCCTTCCATGTGACGGAAAACACACCGCGTAAATGTAGTGGGTGGTCTCTTAGAACATGATAGGATGACACTTTACTAGCAGTCAGTGTGTGCAGGATATTGTGTTTGTTTGTTTTTGAATTTCGCGCAAAGCTACACGAGGGCTATCTGCGCTAGCCGTCCCTAATTTAGCAGTGTAAGACTAGAGGGAAGGCAGCTAGTCATCACCACCCACCGCCAACTCTTGGGCTACACTTTTACCAACGAATAGTGGGAGTGACCGTCACATTATAACGCCCCCACGGCTGAAAGGGGCGAGCATGTTTGGTGGGAAGGGGATTCGAACCCGCGACCCTCAGATTGCGAGTCGAGCGCCTTATCCACCTGGCCATGCCGGGCGGATATTGTGTGTAAATTATTTTCACTACATTTTGGCTTACGCCCTTCATCCTGTGGTGTCTAAGTTTTGCTAATAAAAGTGTTAAGATAATAGTAATTGGAACAGCAACAAAATAATTGAGTAATTGGGGTATATATAGCATGCAGTGAATCGCGGATACTTTAATACTGTTAATAAAATGTTGTTAATGAAATAAATAAGTGATTATAAACATTCGTGAAAAATTAATCCAGGCCAAAAATTAATTGTGAATGAAGAAAGATATATACATATAGTAAGAATAGCAATAATGATTTTAATAACAATTAAACAGTAATTGGTAAGAACGAAAAAAAAAGAAAGATACGAGAGAAAAATGTATGAATTATAACAATCATATAGAAAATAATAAGTTTAGTTAAGTAAAGCAAAAATAAACAAGAAATGATAACATCTAAGCGTTGGTGAGAAGTGAGAGGTTATAGTAATCAATGAAAAAGTTGGTTTGTTTTTGTGTGAGCACAAAATTGAACAGCTGACTATCTGAACTGTGCCTACTGCAAGGACTGAACTTTGTTTTTAGACATAATAAACCATCAAGATTACTGTTCAAACACCGGGAACAGTGAGAAATAGTAAAATAAATAACAGAAATAAAGAAGGTGTAAACGGCATAAAAAATAAATGAATTAAAGAAACATGAGAAATTAAACTAAAAAGGTTTGTTTGTAGTTAAGCACAAAGCTACACAATGGGCTATGTGTGCTCTGCCCACCACGGGTATCGAAACCCGGTTTGTAGCATTCTAAGTCCACAGACATAACGCTGTGCAATTGGGGGCAAACTAAAAAGGAAAAGTTATTTTGGATGTAAATTAGGTGTGTGGTGTTCTCAGGTACACTGTTTACTTTAGAGAAAAAAATAACCACAATAACTAGCGACACATAAAAAAATGTGAGGAAAAGTCAAAGTGAGTTTCCTACTCGGCCTAACTGAAGTAAGAAAGTGAACAAAATTTGGTTGTGCAACATGTAAGTATTTATTAAACAAAAGAAAACAATTCAAATGGTAATGTTTACACAAAAGTTTCATCAGCATTGGAGAGAATCATTATACAGAAAACATAATAGGATAATCTCTCACAGAATGCTATGCGTCATTAAATATACAGAGTACATAGCCTCCAGGTATCAATAAACCTCTATGTACCTCCACAATTACGTCTTCTGCAGGAGAAATCTAGTGGAACCAAAGAGAGCAACTCAAGACAGTATGTAACTAGAATAACAACAAATTATCCACATTACAGAAAATATTTTCTCTATTTGTTAAACGTATGTCCATGACCAAATGCGTGTTTGTTTGTTTAAATTAAAAAGAGGCACAAATGAAAGCATAATGACTTCCTCCCCAAAATGCGCTTGAGTAGTCAACTTTTCTTAGACTGACTCAGGTTCATCTGCAACACAACACTTTTGCAGTCCACTTTTCATAGACTGACTCCAATTCATCTGCTTCACAACACTCGTGCACTCCACTTTTCTTAGACTGACTCCAGTTCGTCTAATACACAACACCCGTGCACTCAGTGTTCTTAGACTCCAGTTCATCTGCTACACAACACTCGTGCACTCCACTGTCTTATGCTGAAATTGGCTGACAAAATCTACTGTAGGGCCATTCCTAAGATACTAATGCTTAATGCAAGGTTGGAGACACTATCTTCATTCTGCAAACGACAGAATCAAGACAAAGGTGGAAACATGCTTCTTTAGTTACAACTAACTTGTCATCCTTAGAAAAAATTAAGTCTGTGTCAAAAGGCTGGAGTGCCTGATACACTACAAGGTCACAGCTGAGGCATATGCCATTTCAATTTATTCTCAATGGCACATACCAAGCCTTTATGAAATGTACTGACAATCATATTCCTGGGCACAAGTTGCCATCTGTACTCCAATGTCAGTAGCCAATTCCAACCCGAGTTCCATTATTTTAATAGAACAGAAGCCTCACTAGATACGGCTTGTTTCAGTCCCACCTGCGTCTCCTGTAGAGTTGGATGGAATGTAACATTTAGAGTATCTTGTTTGAGAACAATGTATGATAAATTTAGCCATGTAGGACGGAGTACCTATTGCTGCTTTGACATAACTTTCATCGAAGAGCCTACTTATTAGCATCTAATGTGGTTGTGTTGAAGCACTAGGGGGAGCTTGGGGTTGTAGTCATCACCATAATTTGCTTTGATTGAAGATATCTCATTCTAGACTAGAGTGATTGTCATAATACTCTTTGGTTTTCTCCTCCCCTCTTCCCACAGTGTAGATACTTAAACAAGTTACATAAAACTTACAACAAAAGTAATAAATTGTATCTAGTTTTGGCTTAAAAATAATTTTATCTAACGCATTATTTTTTATAATTTTTTAAATTGCGTATTTTATAAAAGTTTACAGTGAGACAATGTTTTGAAAAAGAATTAAAAAAGTTACTTTCATCGCAGAATTTATTTTTTTGGTTTTGATCAGAAAGTCTCATTTTATCTATCCAGTGAGTATTCTATAAGTGAATACTGATATCGAGGGGCCTAAAAATCGAATTGCAATAACTATTGGCGAATACTGATATCAAGAGTATAAAAATCAAAATACAGAAACTACATGTGAATATTGATATCAGGGGTTTAAAAATCAAAATACAATCAAATACAAAATACATCAAAAGAAAATACCAAATTATTATATTTACCAAACACTAGCACATAACTAATCAAACGTCAGAAAGCTACTACTTTCACAACATTTTTCATTAATGATAAAAAAAAATATTTGTTTGACATGGACATGAAATCTGAAAACTGAAAATGGACACTTAGATATCACCATTTTTATCATTTTTGATCTCCTTCAATATGACTAAGATATAACTCAAATCATCAGTACTTACCTAACTGAGCAGAAGATAAAATGTAGCAACTGTAGTGGGGCACAATTTCTTTTTCTAGAGGATGATTGTAAATAAAAAACCCATATTTAAAATGATTATATCTTAGAAATAATTTTTTCTTTATTTTTATTCTGGATACTTTGGACGAGGTATAGGCACTATAGTAATCAAGATTATTTTCTTTGGGGGGGGGGGGAGGAACCCGTGCGAGAAAATGACTTAATGATTTGTGTTGTAAAGAAATACAAGAAATTTCACTTTTGGTTGAGCCAACTGATAATGTCATAAGAGATTCAGGTTTTGGTTTGGTTTGAATTTCGCGCAAAGTTACACGAGGGCTATCTGCACTAGCCGTCCGTAATTTAGCAGTGAAAGACTAGAGGAAAGGCAGCTAGTCATCACCACCCACCGCCAACTCTTGGGCTACTCTTTTACTAACGAATAGTGGGAATGACAGTCACACCATAACGCCCCCCCCCCACGGCTGAAAGAGCGAGCATGTTTAGTGAGACGGGGATTCGAACTTGAAACCTGCAGATTGCGAGTCGAGCGCCTTAACCATTAAGCCAGGTCAGTCTAATTGTTTGTTTGTTTTTGAATTTCGCGCAAAGCTACACGAGGGCTATCTGCGCTAGCCGTCCCTAAGTTAGCAGTGTAAGACTAGTGGGAAGGTAGCTAGTCATCATCACCCACCGTCAACTCTTGAGCTACTCTTTTACCATGCCTGGCCGGTCGTTTTGATCCATGTAACCCTAAATTTATCGATAGCATTAGCTTTTTGAACGTAGTTTTTAAACTAGTTATGCATTACGAGAAGTTGGTGCTTACTGGTAAGACGTATGGGTTAACATTGGACAATGACTATCATGATGTATTTCTGAACTTCTAACTGCACACTTTGCCCACCTTCAATAAGCCTTGACAAAACTCACATACTCTTTTTGGAGAGTTTTCCTTACTGAAATCATATCTGTCAGGACAAACATGAAAAGCATCCTTTGTCAGTAATCCTTCCTGTTTAGAAAGATGTAATGCATTCAAAGTTAGATAAAGTACAGATGTATCAATGGTAAGCGAGTGGGTGCTGATATTAAATTTATCTTTCGTCATAACTTCATCCTGAGCCATTTTATTGTCCATTCTTTGCTTTCTGCAGATTCGAAATGCAGAAATTTGTACATCTTCAAGGCTGTGTCGTTCACAGAAAGAAACATTGTATACACACAGTTCTTCAAATACATTAATTTTGTTGCTGAGTTCCATCAGTTGAGACTCATAAACCTCAACAAGATCCACTGCTTGTAGAATATAAATGATTCGAACTCCAGAAAGTTGCACATCCTCAAGGCTGTGTCGTTCACAGAAATAAACATTGTATACACACAGTTTTTCAAATGCATTACTGTTGTTGCTGAGTTCCGTCAGTTGAGACTCATAAACCTCAACAAGATTAACTGCTTGTAGAATATCAATGATTCCAATATTAAAATACTTAGACGCAAGATCTGTGATGTCAAAACTTTATTGGATAAATGAGTTGTAATGACAGTTTCAAATAAAGTAAGTCTTTTGCAAAGTCCTTCTTCCTCTGTTTCTGGGCTATGTGCAATTGACAGTCATTCTTCAAGAGCATCCATAAAGCAATTGAAAATGTCTTAATATGCAAAGAACAGATGACTGAGAACTTTTTGGTGCGACCATAAACGAATAGTTATGACTACTGTGGCCGGTGAATTTATATATTCTGTGTTGAGTCTCTACCTTTACTAAAACATCACTTTTCTTGTGATGTGTAGAGAATACGTTATACATCTTCTCCAAATAGGTCAAACAATCGTTTGGTTGACACAAAAGTACTACGTGTTTGTATTATGATTAGATTTAGTGCAATATTCAAAGTCCAAATCTAGAAACAGTTTGAAATTTCCCTTTTCACTAAATTTCTAACACTTGCATGTTGTACTGACATCAATGCAGCATAATAATATGACTAACCAACTGTATGTCGTAAGTCAACTCCATCAACAGCCACTGTATCCTTCAGAATGTTCAACAGACCCTCAGCAAGCAAATCCCCAAAACGCACCATTTCGAGCAAGTGCTCGAAAATTCAAAGATTTGCTCTAACGTACATGATTACAATCTACGCTTGGTTTCGTTGGGTAATATCAGTATCCATGGCGTTGCTGAAACATCCTGCCTTTTGAACTTGGGGGTTATAGATAGATATATTTCACCAGCAACATTTTAAATAAATCTATTTCAGGATTCATAACTCAAGAATGTAAGAGTTGAACTATGATCACTAGGTGAGTTTTCGATTGCTCATGCTGTTCTTGTGGTTGCTACCCAGTATGATACTCCCTTTCTTGTAAAGCGTATATGCTTTGTTTATTTATTTAAAGTTAAGCACAAAGCTACACAATAGGCTATCTGTGCTCTACCCGCCATTGGTATCGAAGCCCGATTTCTAGAGTTGTATGTCCACAGACATTCCGCTGTGCCGATGGGAGCAGGCGTGTATGCTTCTCCATTATGTTCACATTTTCAGCTAGATGTCAGAACGCAGAATGATCGTTTAATACGTTTCTTTGTTTGTTTCTTTGTAATTAAGCACAAAGCTACACAATAGGCTATCTGTGCTCTACCCGCCATTGG
>NW_013665826.1:183371-185048 GCF_000517525.1 Limulus polyphemus | reverse complement strand
CGTCAAATGAACCATGTACATTCCCTAGTTATCATTTCTGAAATCCCTGATACAGCTCAGTTTCCTTTGGTTGCAAAAGGCCATACTCAAAAAGTAATATTTCGGACTTATCTGTCATATTTTTTCCAACAAAATAAAATGGATCTCATGGAGAGTTTAGAGTGGATGAAATACCGTGATATCATCAGCAATCTCTTTAGCATTCTGTTGGCCACTGGCTGTATTTATGCAATTCGATCCTCAATCTCTGCTGACTATTTTGTAATGGTGGGGCTACTAAAACTGCCAGCAGCAGAATCGACAGCCACTACTATTATTCCAGATTGTACAGCAACTGTGGTATGATTGTTGTCGTCAACCGATTCTTCTTTTCCCCCTGTTGATGTGACTATTTATTTTGAACTGACCAAATCTAACTCGCTCAAAGATATTTGGTGACATTCGGCGAAGTTCATATCATTTTCATTTCTGTTCTGGTAAGTGTCTGATATAACCGAGGATACAGGAAACATTTTATCACCTTCCTTATCTTGTATGAGAGTACATTCTTCGAAATTCCAGCATGAAATGCTAGAAGTCAGGTTTTCTTTTTTATTTGTGTTTATCTCTTATAATTCCCACTCCTCATTCTTTAGGTTTATGGTAGCTACAGCTGCTGTCGGAAAAATATTTGCTAGTGTCTCAACTGTTTGGATACACGACCATCTGTTTCTGGAAGAGCACTTTTTTGAAGTTGTTGTGAAACTGAAGAACACTTTGCTCCTCACACACACACACATATATATATATGTTAGTGATACCAATTGAAACGGAGTGTCAAGAAAAAATAAAACTTTGACAAAAAAAATGTTTTTCCAAAGTTGCTGAGCTACTGAACCATAAAACAAAAAAAATGGAATATTTCATCACTCTATAGACATGACTGTTACAATTCACTAAACAATTCTCACTGAACAGAACTTATGTCCTCTGCGCGCCTCTCGTGTTTATAATTTCAACAATATTTCTAGAAGTGCCGAAAGCACGTAGTTTCTAAGAATATCGAGAAACTTCGAAACACTTATTACTTTTCAAAAATATTCTATGTACGTAATCATATATATATATATTACGAACCGTTCGTCTGTCTTTGAAAAGCTCATTCACTTTTGAAATGATGGGAGAACAGGCATGAATAATGTTGATGCCAAATTTTATTTCGCAAGAAGGATATTCTACACTAAATTGTTAGGAATTAATCCCATTAGCATTCACCTTTCAAAATGTGACGTAACTTAAAAAAATAAAAATTTTGATTTACCGTATGTTACTGTTGAGCGGCTCTTAGCATAATTGAAATGCTGAACAATTATTTTTCGCGGTAGGCGGTATAAGTAGCTCAAAGCTTTGGCTCTGAGTGAAATCAATAGTGCAACACAATTAACCTTTTAAAGTCCTCGAAATAATTTAAAATGATAACTTAAACTTTTCTCGTCACTGGGGACGGGTACTTTTGCTTGTTCAGCCAATAATAATAATACACAATGTTTCATCGACTGCACGGGATAAAACTTGTGCTTATCTTGTTAACTTTGATTGCAATAGTTTTTATTAGGCTTAGGGCTAAATAGTCCTAGTTATTAGGAGTGCCCGGCATGGCCAGGTGGATAAGGCGCTCGACTCACAATGTGAGGGTCG
>NW_013665826.1:154495-183033 GCF_000517525.1 Limulus polyphemus | reverse complement strand
AAACAAACAAACAAGTTATTAGGAACAGTTCTCGTTGTTAGGCTTAGGTTAATCAAGAAAACATTTTATATTACATCTCTTGTTGTACCTGTAGTATTCTCTTATAACTCATGCTTTCCTTTAGCGAATGTTTAGCTTCGAATTATAACCCTTCTGTGAAAAACGTCTTTCGTCGTCTGCAGAAAAATGAACTTCGTACTTAATAAACTAGGTTAGATATATCCTCAAAACGTAAGACAGTTCTTGTACAAAATTTTTTAAATAAAATTAATCAAACTAGACATCAACTTTTTTACTTGCACAATAATATATTTTTAGAGTTTCAAAATATAAGTTAAAAAACTTTAAAAATTCTACATCTGAAGATGGTGGAATTGCTTCCAACGAAAAAGCTTAATTGCAGTTTCAATGGGACAAAAAAGTTAGAATTGTACCACATTTTCCAAGGGTGGGATGCCATTCTATCGAAGATTAACCCACATGACTTGCTAACATTTTCTATTACCATTGTTCTCAAGTACCTAAACTTCCACAAGTCTTGCTAACATTTCCCATATGCCACTGTTCTCAACTACACAAACTTCCACAAGTCTTGCTAACACTTTCCACGTGTCACTGTTCTCAACTACATAAACTTCCACAAGTCTTGCTGACACTTTCCACATGTCACTGTTCTCAACTACATAAACTTCTACAAGTCTTGATAACACTTTCCACATGCCACTGTTCTCAACTACATAAACTTCCACAAGTCCTGCTATTAATTTCCATATGCTACTATTTTCAACTACCTAAATTCCCACGCCCTTCTAACACTTTCCATATGACACTGTTCTCAACTACATAAACTCCCACGTCTTGCTAACACTTTTCACATGCCACTGTTCTCAACTACATAAACTCTCACGTCCTGCTAACACTTTCCACATGACACTGTTCTCAACTACATAAACTCCCACGTCCTGCTAACACTTTCCATTTTCCACTGTTCTCAACTACATAAACTCCCATTTGTCTTTCTATCGATTCAACACTGGTATCCAAAATCATTTTATGCACCATTAGTGTAACCATTAAATTTGTTGTTAAAACATTAATTTTCTAATTTTAAACAATAAGTTCCCCGTAACATGATTACTTCACATCATAAGGTTAATGCACTGTAATTTCAACTTCAGATTTACCTCTAAAACCGTTG
Organism: Limulus polyphemus; assembly: GCF_000517525.1. Lineage (NCBI taxonomy): Eukaryota > Metazoa > Arthropoda > Merostomata > Xiphosura > Limulidae > Limulus > Limulus polyphemus. Next base: position 181,835 of record NW_013665826.1, on the reverse strand, counting down.
TGTTTTTTTGGTTTTTAACTTGGAGCGCTCTTTTTGTGCCTCTAACTCAAAGACCGGTTTTGATTTCTTCGTTATCCTAAAACTGAGATACAAACGGTTATGTCAAAAGTATACTTACTTACATTGGTATATTGGAGTGATGGAGCTCGACATAACGGTTTGTTGAATTTCGTGCAAAGTTACTCGAGAGCTATCTGCGCTGGACATCCCTAGTATTTTGAACAAGGGATTTGAACAATAGGAATTCATATGTTTTGCACGGACTATTTATTCTTCGTCAGAAACGAATTTGGTTCATCATGGTACATAACTTAGATTTAGTTAGAAAATTAACTTTTAACTAATTTTATGTTATTATTTATCTATTTTACTATTACTACTAGTATTAAAATGTAAATCATCGCTTACTTGTGTGATGGATCAGGATGACGTTGCGACAGGACTGGTCGATGTTTTCTCAGCCTCAGATATAAAGTAGTAATAACGTAAGCTATATACTTGTTCTATTTTCTCGACGTAGCCGTTATGCCAAGGTAAGCAAGAAAGCCTCGGTTGGATAACGAGGTTACAGATTTCCCAGTGTTGTCGGTCTACTTAAACAGGACAAAGCACTTGTTTCGATAATCTAAAAAGCGGCAAAAAAAAACAACAACAACACTAATGCACACAGAAGTCATGCAAATGTTGTACCAGTTCCTGCGAACCGGTGCTTGGTAAAATTCGTATCGAACTATTTGGTGTGGCATGTAAACGAAATTGTGCTGAGTCATTATGCAATAGGCTTTCTCTGAACAGTGTAATACAGCCATTTTCCGAGAGGTGGAGTACTATATCAATTAATTGATGGATTGATAGAAGCTTGTTTAATCCTCCATTGCACATTGTTACATACAGGTAACAAATCTATCTTTGTTGTTTAATACACATACAAATGTTTCAGTTCTGTAGTTGAAGGCTCTTACTTCCAGTTAACTGTTTAAATAAACCATGGAATTATGATTGTTGGTTCTTCAATTGAACAATGTTGCTACTAAGTAACGTACCCATTTATAACCTATAAGAATATATTTCACGAAAACTTATATGTAGTGCAACTCGATTATGTTTGGAATCTATTCAGGTATAGTAATATTTAAGGCAAAGCTGAGGGTGAAACATGGAATAGGCTAATAGTGGGTAAATACATAAATACCATGTAATCTAAAATATAGTTTAAATCTACAATATAGAACAATACAAAATAAATATGGATAATAAAACTGTATCGACACTTCACCAACCCTCTTCATTCCAACGTTTGTTTGTTCCCCTCTTCATTCCAACGTTTGTTTGTTCCTCTCTTCAGTCCAACGTTTGTTTGTTTTTCTCTTCAGTCCAACGTTTGTTTGTCTTTCTCTTCATTCCAACGTTTGTTTGTTCCCCTCTTCATTCCAACGTTTGTTTGTTCCTCTCTTCAGTCCAACGTTTGTTTGTTTCTCTCTCTTCAGTCCAAAGTTTGTTTGTTTTTCTCTTCAGTCCAACGTTTGTTTGTCTTTCTCTTCAGTCCAACGTTTGTTTCTCTCTCTTCAGTCCAAAGTTTGTTTGTTTTTCTCTTCAGTCCAACGTTTGTTTGTCTTTCTCTTCAGTCCAACGTTTGTTTGTTCCTCTCTTCAGTCCAATGTTTGTTTGTTTTTCTCTTCAGTCCAACGTTTGTTTGTTTCTATCTTCAGTTCAAATTTTAGCTCATAGCTCCATTTCTTGACCGATTTAAGATATAGTTACAGCCGCGGCTGTTGAGGATTCCCTCTTGTTTCTAGACTGAAGAGGACCAGTGGAATTTCGTAACTAATATGCATATAAATTTTGTATTATTCCGTCACAGTGGATGTAAACTTTAATTTTGATCAAATAGGCCGTTAGTGACGGACATTAGATGGACGAATATAACTCTAAGAGGTATAAATAGAATATCTTTTTTCCAGGAGGGTTAAATAACTTAAATCTTTATTTACGCAGGAACAGAATCACAGTGAAAGTTGGTATTACAAAGGTTAAATATTTTAGGGATGTTGTCAATTCTAAATAGGTTAGAAACGATCTTTGAATTCTTAATTTTTTGATATAGGTCAAAATATTCAAAAGTTTTTCTTTACTTAAACCACAAATATAACTTTACAATTTTGTTACGCTTGAGTAAAAAAAAAGCAATTATTTTCAGATTTTTACTTTTCATGCAGGTAATATACTGTAACTGTTGATTTACATAACCTTTGAGGCCGTGTGGTTGCTTCAAGAGTGACAGTCAATTATCAATATTCGGTTGAACACGAGTAGCCCAAGAATTGTTACGCGTTGTTGACAAACTACCTTCACTGCAGTCTATCAAGTCCCCCGGTGGAATAGTAATAAGTCTCCGGATTTACAACGCTAAAATATGAGGCTAGATTCCCAACGGTAGAAAGTCCAAATGTGGCTTTGTACCGAAAACTAATCTATCAGTCAAAAATTAGAGACGACACTGAACAGCTTTAGGGCTAGAAAAATATTGAAGGGACTGCAACCTACATCTTGTGGTACATACATTGAACATCTTTAGGGCTAGAAACAAATTGAAGGGACTGCACCCTAAATATTCACTGAAATAGCCTAAAACTTTTCCTTAACATTTCTTTTTCTGACTGGAAAGCCGAAGTATACAATACAGTTTTCTTTAGTTAAGTGTATTAGGAACTGAATATACAACCCAACGTGCTTATGGTTGTGTTGTCTATACATATGCAACAACATTTTTTAGGTTTAAAAGTCTCTAGATCTTTACGATATAACGCAACGTTCTTAGGCCTGAGTTGTATATATTTTTGATGCACAGCATACAACGTTTTTAAGTTTGTATAACCTTGGAGATTTAGTATACGTCACGTGTGTTGGCTGTAGTTTTGGTATACAAAGTAACTTTGTGATGGTTGCGTTGTCTATAACATTTAGTATGAAAAATGAATTACTATTTGTTTATCTTTAGAGTTTTAATACAAGTCACGTGTATTGGCTATAATTTTGCTATAGCCTTTGGGGTTTTAGTGAAAATATACGTGTTTTATAAGTTTTTGTTGTTCTACGTTTTCTATACGCTTTAACTTTCTTAAGGTTGTACCTATATGTCTGATGTCATATAATTCGTTTTTAAAATCTTGAAATTTTTTTAACGTAAATTTGTATTTTTTTATTATGGCAAGGCTACTTAGACTATATTCTGCCTTCCCTAATTTTGAACTACTGACCAAACAGAAAGCAGATATCCTATCATCCACCATCCACGCAAAGGGATTGACTTTCACTCTTATAACGCATTCCACAGCTTTAAAGTATGGGGAATCTTTTATGGTGGCACACGGATTTGAGTTCGGCTCGCCAGCTCCGAAATTCAGAACCAAAAGTTCTACCACAAGGCTAACCCACACCCTTCTTAATTTGAAAGTACTTTTCCCCTTTTCAAATTAAAACAACCGACGCGGGCACTAATGCAGAAGGCAGCAAAACACATTATAACAATACATGATACACAGGTGTAGGTTTGTGAATTAATTCATACTGAACACAAAATTTATTATACGTATGACCTTATTGTATGGCTAGAAAATAAACATGTAATAAGCAGTCTCTCTCTCTTAATCCTATTGTAAACTTCAGTCTTTCTATAAAGTAGAACTTTTTAATGATTTTTTAAAAATATCTGATATGAAATTATAATCTTTCAAAAACGTCTTAAATGAGGGTAATCATGAATATATCATATATCATATGATCATTTATAAAACATTACAAAAACAAAAATGACAACAACGAAATTATAAGATGCTAAATTGTTTGTTTTACACAAATAATGGTTATATAAAAGTATAGTAAAGTTTCGTCCACATGCTTCTGTCATTGGGGTAAGGTTAATACACAAATACATTACGTTGTTATCTTGTGTGACAAGTATAGCAAAAACAATGCAGAGTTTAATTATCACTAATAAATATATATATTGACTTAGATAGAAAATGAAAGCAAAAGTCGCCGTATCCCGTATTAATATCAAACGACTGAAATTCGTTGTAAGAAATTGAATTGGAATTTTGAACTTGGGCTGCACCTTATGTGCACGAAGACTAAACAGCCTATAAAGTTGTGTTATAGCCATCCCTGACCATAGAGACGGCAGTCAGACAGCAGCAGTATCTTTCACCACGAGGTGAAAAGCGCTCTCGCCCAAAGGTACAGAAAGAGTCTAAAATCTTGGACTCTTCGGTCCGCAGTCTGACACGCAAACCACTTGGATAAGTCCAGTCCTGTCAAATTCAAGCTGCTCGGTAACATCATGCATCATAGAATGGATTTAGAGCAATAGAATATTACGACAGACTTTAAAAAAAAGACGATCATCTCTTATTAACATGTTTTCTTTAATTTAAGTTTTTAATTTGTTCCTCCTGTTATAAAAGATCCTGTAATATAAGTAGGAAAACTTGATGTTTAATGATGTTGTTGTTGCATTGTTAACGCTAAGCTACGCTCTGTCCACTTCAGAAAATCAAACCCCTGTAAATCCATAAGCTTCCCGAAGATACACGGGGGTACTTCTGTAGGTTACCACTGACCCACCAGAAGACTTGTAGGTTACCATTGACTCACCGAGAGAATTCTGTAGGTCACCATTGAACTACCGGGGAACATCTGTAGATCACCACTGACCCACCGGGGGGGGGGGAGCTTATGTAGGTTACCGTTGACCCACCAGGGGACTTCTGTAGGTCACCACTGACCCACAGGGGGACACGTGTAGGTAGAAGTCAGGGGACCAAACGAATTCTACTCTCATATATCCACAGCTTACGAAAAGAAGGAAGACACGTAGTATTTCCAACAGATGACCTGAAAATGGCTTTTCTTAATAAATTATTGTTTTTAGTAAACCTGTTAATAAAACGTATTTCACAGTTTAAATAATTTTTAAGGCAGATATTTGTATATTTTTAAATAAGATGTAAAAAGAGTAATTTTAATACTTTAAACAAATAATTAATTTTTTTTCAGGTTTTCAATCCATTTATTAAACAACAGCAACATTTGCGTAAGAAAGTATGCGAGTATTCTGTACATTGAGTGTAAATTTGTGGTAAGTTGTTCGCGACTTTTATACGTTGTTAACTGTAAAACTACGCAGTGGGCTATGTATGCAGTGCCCATCCTAAGGTTCGAATCCCGATGTTTATAGACTTTTACAGTTTTATTGTGGTGTGATACATAGCTTTCAACTTCGTAGTTGGGTAATAACGAAGTAAGTGTTTTTTTTTCATAGTTTTTTAAAACTAATTTTATAAATTTAAAAAAAAGATCTAGAAAATGTGTAAAGGTACTATTTAAATAACGACAAAACAGTGTTCATTTTATCTCTGATTAAAATTCTGGGTTTTTAAGTGTTACATTATAAACCTTGTTTGTTCAGAATTTCCCTCAAAATTACCCAAAGGCTATTTGCGCAAATCAGTCTCAAACTTTGAACTGATAGACTAGAGGGAAGGAAGCTAGTCAACAGAACCCACCGCCAACTCTTGGCTGCTCTTGTCTAATCAAATAGTGGGATTTGACCATCACTCTTCCAATATGGCCCTAAAGCGCGGAGCGTGTTTTTGCAGCAACGGATCGCGAAACATGAATACTATGATTCACAATCTGGGCATATTAGTCACTGTCCGCGATTGCAATAAGATAACATGTCACGCGCTTGCTCAGAGTACTACGTATCGTAGTTGAACCCAAATATTTAAGTTTACAGTTCATTCATAATTTCACTTTTGCATATGTGAATGTCCATTGATGCCACACAACTAGTCCTAAGTTTGTACTATATTAATTGGTCTTTATTTGAAGAAAAACTACTGTAATACTCATATTTGTGTATATACCACCATGATGGTCTATAACGTTAATTGTAAAATGTTTTGAGATTTTTTTATATTTATTTATTGGCGAAATTATAAATAATTATTAATTATATTATTGTGTTTTTAATAAATATAATCCAAAAGATTTGGGCACTTATTCTTACTTTCTTATTAAAACATAGCAAGTGTCACTTCGAACAGTTAATACAAAAAGAGACAGAAAATAAAAGTTAAAAAGATTCTCAGACATTTATCACGTTAAAATATTTGCTATTAGATACAGGAATCTAAAGCTAGCCAATAATTATCATTCTGATGTCAGAAATGTCATTAGAAGTCCACCGCTGGGACAGCAATAAGTCTAAGGATTTACAACGCTAAAATCTAGGGGTTCAGTTCCCCTCGGTGGACACAACAGATAGCCCGATGTGGCTTTGCTATAAGAAAAACACCAGCAGTCATTAGAAATATTTGCTTTTACGTTTTCGCGTTAATTCTATGAATCTAAAAACATTCTTATTTATTCGCTACTAATTGATGCAGATAATTTAGGCATCGCTACTAATTGGTTAACATAATTTAGGCATGTTGCTATTAGCTTAAAAACCAACTTTACTACTTGTAGCTAATACTGCTGTGCTGTTAAGGCTCCAATATAGGAAGAACGCAGCTCCTTTTAAACCAGTTATTTTTACCCTTGATGAAGAAAGATTCACTTTTCGAAGACGCTCGCTCCCTATTGGCTCAGCGATAAATCTGAATGCTAAAAATCGGGTTTTAAAAAGAAAGAAACAAAAACAATTTACTAACAGTTTATTAACTACGAACACGAAAAAAAAAACTGCAGTAATTTATTTTGTCATTTTCTGAAATAAACAAAAAATAGAAGCATGATGCTGTAGAATATTATCTTAACATCTGCGTTCCAATTTGTTTGCTTCTACAGACCTATGCACAAGACCATCATAGTTCAGCACCCATATACTAAAGTGATCGGGACAAAGGTGAATTTAAATTCAAATACAAACCACGTGCAATAAACAAGTGATTTTTTAACCTACATGTTTTCAAATGTCAAAACCGAAACCATATACTCAAACAAATATGCTAAGCATAATTCGGAGGCTAGAATAACTACAGATGCAGTTGTCCAGTACAACACTAAATTAGACTAAAGTATTATATTTCAGGGAATCTGTCCTGCACTAGAAGGCATACTTTAAGTTTAAACCAAGTGCATCCATTTTCTGTGGTTTTTTCACCATCGTAAAAAACAAACAAAAAATTTTACCTAATATCTATGCTATCGAAATTTAACGTTCCCAAGCTGAGTGCATTTAAAGAGGTGAGTGATTATTAACAGAGCCTATCACGCTAGGCCTAGAAATTACTTTCTAGCTTATTTGCTAAAGTTTGTGATCGAATTATGAAATGACTAAGCTTGTCTCCCATAAGAAGTCTGAGTTCTTGAACGTACCATATTCGGAAGTTGACGTGTTCGGACTGTGCTTCCACGAATTCGATGTTTGCGGCTTGGAGGGGGTGGGTGTGGTATAAGAGTGACGGTCAGATCTTACTATTATATCGTACAAGAGTAGCCCAAGAATTGGCGGTGGGTGTTATTGACTAGCTACCTTCCTTCTAGTTTAGCAGATCAGAATTAGAGACTGATATAAGCAACGAACTCTTGTGTAGCTTTGTAAGTATCACTTGCTTAATAACTAAAATACACTTCAGGAAATCGCATATATATAACTTATTATTTTCTTTATCCTAACTTTTTGTTGCCGAATGTTTTATGATTAGAATGTTTTTACTTAAGGTTGAAAGCTTGTGTATTGTTATATTTGATAAATGTTCTTTTTAGGCTAATATTTTTGTTTACATTAGGCTTTTTATATAAGAATTTTATGTTCGTTAAATTGTTAATTTAAGGTACCAGCTATATATAACAAAGGGTCAATTTTCAATGATTCATTGTTATGTAGTTCACGTGTGCTAAGACTATTTGCTACACGAAAACTGGCGGCATGGAAAAAATTCGAAACGTATTAGTTATTTCTTAATGGCTTTAAACTGTATAACTTACAATACTATACGGGAAACGAACTTTCAACATATAGCAGAACGAAGTTGGTGCACAGAATAATTTATACGATATATCATGGTAACTACAACTTTTTATGGAAATTCTTGGTTAAAACAAAAAGTAGTTCGTGGGCTATTTTCCAGTTTATCGTAATTATGGCGCAACATTCTCAAGTGGATGACAGCGAAACTTAACTAAAATTATTTGCCCACCAGACTACACACAATACCCAAACTTGATACATTTAAAGAAACTGAAATAAATAAAATGTTAATAACAACCTTAACTGAATTAGATCACGTCCCCCAAACCCTCTTTTTTATAGCAAAAACAATTTTAATAACAACCCTAACCGAATTAGATCACGTTCCCAAAACACCCTTTTTTTTAGTAAAGGTCGAACATAAAATGGTGTTTTTAGGCTTAAAAATGAGACAATTTAATCATAAAGTTTATAATAGTGTTTAAATAAACGAGAATGAAAATCATCTAGTTCGAAGGAATTCCAGTTCCATTCTGACAATAAGCGCCTGTAATCATGTTGGAAATAGTAAAGTTAAGTTATTTTATCTTTATTTTAGAGAATCTTAATGGAAAAATCACAATAGGTTAAGTTTTCTTTTTTCGATTTTGATGTGTTCTGAAATTTGCTGTTTCTGGGAATATGACTTCAAACTGTTCTTGTCATTAACTCTTACTTTTTATATGTTTAGTTAATGATTAACAATTAATGGCTAAAACAGCGATGATACCCAGGTAACGATTCAATTAAATCTAATCATAATAGGTTTGATTATACTTATAGTATATAACGCCTTATGCCGACTGAGCGTAACACTAGCAGTCTTGTTATGATGTAATGTCACACAGACAACAGGTTTATAAATCACGCTTCGTCGCTATAAGGAGTCATCCATAATAGTTTATATCTTGTAAGTAACTAATATATAAAATAAAAAATACTTTTTCATCAGTGCTTTGTGAGTTGCATTCCCAGCGAACCTGATGAGCTTTGATATTGTGCGAAAGACCTCGTCGGTAGCGGCATGTGGTGGAGATGTTATCATATTCTTCTTATTGGACATCCGTGAGAAAGGTTTGTAAAGAAATAATACCATTGTTCTTTGTAATGTTACACAAATAACCACTTAGTGGTTACTTAGTTTTCTATCTGTAACATTAAGTATATCTAATCAAGTTGTTATCTTGGATATTATTCAAGGATTTGTATGCTAGTCTTTAAAATATTTTGGTTTTAATATATTTATTTAGTTTACTTTGACCAAAAGTCATTATAACCATAGCACTAAAATTATATTTAATTAAAAAAAACTGTAGCAGATATACTCTATTATTGTTTGTGTGAAATCTGTAAATAACTTTGTTTCTTAGTGTTTACTTTACACTAATTAACTTGTGAGCTGTTCAAGGTTATGTGATTGTGAAGGAGGTACACTAATTAACTTAATTTGCACAGGGTTATTTGATTTGTGAAAGTGGTACATTAATTAACTTGTGAACTACACAAGTTTATGTGGTTGTGAAAGAGGTACACTAATTAACTTAATTTGCACAGGGTTATTGATTTGTGAAAGTGGTACATTAATTAACTTGTGAGCTACACAAGTTTATGTGATTGTGAAAGAGGTACACTAATTAACTTAATTTGCACAGGTTTATTTGATTTCTGAAAGTGGTAAGTTAATTAACTTGTGAGCTACACACGTTTATGTGACTGTGAAGGAGGTAGACTAATTAACTTGTGAGCTACGCACGTTTATGTGACTGTGAAAGAGGTACACTAATTAACTTAACTTGCACAGGTTTATTTGATTTCTGAAAGTGGTAAGTTAATTAACTTGTGAGCTACACACGTTTATGTGACTGTGAAGGAGGTAGACTAATTAACTTGTGAGCTTTTCAAGGTTATTTGATTGTGAAGGAGGTACACTAATTAACTTGTGAGCTACACAAGTTTATGTGATTTGTGATAACTTCATACTGGTTAATTAATTAGTTGCCAAGGGTTATGTTATTTTCAATGTGGTGCACTGATTAACTCATGATAACCTACAATTTTGAATGGTATGTAATATCTAGTTTATCGAAAAAGAAAAGAATGCACACTGAGAAACGCTGTGATTACTGTCCCCTCTTTTCATTAAAGTATAACGTTTGATAATGCTGAGTTAAATTCATTGTTCAACTGTGGTTGATCTACTAAATTCAGAAAATTTATTTGTAATTCCACTGTTCAACTGTGATTGATCCACTGTATTCAGAAATTATACTTGTTGCTCCACTGTTCAACTGTGATTGACCCACTGTAATCAAAAATTGTACTTGTAACTCCACTGTGAAATTGTGCTTGATCCACTAAATTCAGAAACTTTATTGGTAGTTCACTGTTCAACTGTGTTTGATCCACTGTATTCAGAAATTATATTTGTAACTCCACTATTCAACTGTGATTGATCCACTAAATTCAGAAACTGTATTGGTAGCTCCACTGTTCAACTGTGATTGATCCACTAAATTCAGAAACTGTATTGGTAGCTCCACTGTTCAAGTCTCATTGATCCACTGTATTCAAAAAATATATTCATAGTTTCACTGTTTTAAATGAAATTCAACATTTCTTTACATGATGTGAAATATTATCATATCCGGATAGCTGTTATAAGACATAAAAGTTTTAAGACTTTCAACTGTAAAGTATATAAAGAAATATTCGTTCTTTTTATCTTTTATCATTAACCATTTTTGTAGGTTTGGGGTAAAACGATTTTTTGATGTGCCGGATAGTATGTGGTTCAATGTGTTTTTAATGCACCAGATATTATATGGTTCAATGTATTTTTGATGTACCAGATAGTATGGTTCAATGTGTTTTTGATGTACCAGATAGTATATGGTTCAATGTGTTTTTGATTTACCAGATAGTATATGGTCCAATGTGTTTTTGATGTACCAGATAGTATATGGTTCAATATGTTTTTGATGTACCAGATAGTATATGGTTCAATGCGTTTTTGATGATGTACCAGATAGTATGGTTCAATGTGTTTTTGATGATGTATCAGATAGTATGGTTCAATGTGTTATCTGCACTGTGATCTCCTTTTTTCCACATCATTCATAAAATAATATTATCTTCACAGATTTTTTTTTTCATGTATTATTATTTTTCTATATAAAGAGTGAAATGTGAAATTGTCAATAAGAACTAGCGGGTCTATAGAAACAAGCAAACATATCGTTTCTGTAGAAATATATATATTAACTTTTTTATTAATATTTCAATATTTTCAAAGTTCTATATATCAGAGAATAGAAGTAATTCTACTAATTCTTAGCACATACCAAGTCCCCTGAATGATAGAGTATGAAGGCATATTTTCAAGAAGTTAGAGTTATACCACTCCCACCGTTCTTAGCACCTACCAAGTCCCCTGAATGATAGAGTATGAAGGCATATTTTCAAGAAGTTAGAGTTATACCACTCCCACCGTTCTTAGCACCTACCAAGTCCCCTGAATGATAGAGTATGAAGGCATATTTTCAAGAAGTTAGAGTTATACCACTCCCACCGTTTTTAGCACCTACCAAGGCTGCTGAATGATGAGTATAAAGATATATTTTTCAGATATATACCAACACGTGATACAATTTGATTCATTCAATGAAATATTTAGAAACGTAAACGTTAAAATGCGAACGATTGTCTCTGTTATTCGTTTCCTGTTTGCTTATTTTACATAAGATAGGCTAATTTTAAAATTATTTGCTTTTTATTACTACAGATTATTAATTATTCAAAACATTTTTTTTCGGGCCGAGCATGGCCGGGTGTTTAGCGCTATGATGCCATGCTCCGCACTTTCAACAATCAGTCTCACTAATCCGTTCTCAGAGCCGGACAATAAAATAACAGTGGGAGCGGGTTTTATTGAAATGGCTGCCTCCTCTCTGGTATACAATTCAAAATTAGGAACAGCTATACCTAAATCCTGTAGGTTTTGGATGTGTTCGTTTACCTCACGTGCGCATAAGGTGCCGTTCAGGTTGAAAATATTACCTTTTTTTTCCAGGATGGTTTAGCCCGTAATAAAAATATTTAGCAAATTTAATCAAATAACACCAAAATGGAAGATGGATGTCTGTTAAATATAACTGGGCAAATTTGTTTGATATGTTTGTTTTAGAGCAAAGCCACATTGGGCTATCTGCTGTGTCCACCGCGGGGAATCAGACCCCGGATTCTAGCGTTCTAAGACGGTAGAATTACCGCTGTCTGACTTAATAGAGTGGAAGAATAAATATTAAAAGTAATTTGAACATTAGCTTTGTAAATAAACTAGTTCAAATCAAATCCCTTCCATGCTCAAATGGCACATAGAATCCGGTGCTGAACCCTGACTTAATTAACATAAGAGGATGAGAATGGTGACACATTTCTCCTGGACTGGATACCACCAATCCATCACAGATTAACCCCCAGCTAATAGCTGGTACTCATCAGACGGCTGGGTAGACAGAAGCAATGGGGGAAAAGTGTCTTATTCAAGGACACAACAGCACGACGCGTGCTGTCTCGAACTCACAACCATCTGACTACGTGTCTCAAGCGCGAAGCCAAGGAGCCATGCTGCCCTCTATTAAATTATTTCGCATGTTGATGAGTCTTTACTCCACAGATCCGCTTTTTCAAATAATATTTTTTGGCATTAAGAATTTATGTTTGGAACGTGCTGCACCACCACTGCAGTTGTCCCTGGGATTTTAAGTTCGGTTCTTTCTTTCAACCAAGACACTGATGAGCATGCCCAAGACAGTTTTAGTGTGAACCATGACCCAGGATACCTTTTGATGAACATGTCCATGACAGTTTTAGCGTAAACCAAGCACCCAGGATACCTTTTGATGAGCATGCCCATGACAGTTTTAGTGTAAACGAAGCACCCAGGATACCTTTTGATGAGTATGCCCGTGACAGTTTTAGCGTAAACCAAGCACCCAGGATACCTTTTGATGAACATGCCCATGACAGTTTTGTTGTAAACCAAGCACCCAGGATACCTTTTGATGAGCATGCCCATGACAGTTTTGTTGTAAACCATGCATCCAGGACAACTTTTGATGAGTATTCCCAGGTCTTTTTTTTAAGTTTAAACCACCTATACGGCTGTTCCACTTGAAGTTTTAGATTTTGGTTTCTTAAAACTGAAATATTAAAAGTTTGCCTAATCTTTATATTTTATTATTCAAAACCAAAACATTAAATTATAAGCTTAAGACTTAGCATAGATGTTCGATTTTGTTTATTCTTTCACCATATCAAAATCAAGAAATTCAAACCTTTGATATCCGGGACGGTAAAATTTAATTTGATTATTCCCACTTCTTAAACGACGAAATATTTTACTTTTTAAATCACTATATGCTTGTAGAAAGCCTCATTTCCGGTGTCATTACTCTAACTTGGTTCTCACAAACATCTTGTTTAAACGCGATTTTTATTATACTTGTTAGGCCTGAAAAACAACCTTGCGTAAAGTATTCAGTTATTAAAGTTTATGCATGTTCTAACTTTTAAGCTATTTATAACAACGCTGTCAAATTAATGCTAATAGATAATTTATTAGCTTTGAATATAGTTAGTTTCTACGTATTGAAAACAATGCTGGCGAAAACTTTGTCAAAAATGCGAAAGGTTACTATTTGAAGTGTTTGAAACTTGTCCTTAATTACAAACAGATTGATGTGTGAGTTTCGCATAAATGACTGACAAACAATATTTTATTTGTGAAGAATGTTCAACTTTATTATCAGAAAATGGAATAAAAATAGGAATCTGAATATCAAACGCACAGCCATCCATTTTCTGAACAAGCTTTTAAGACAAAAAAAAAATGAGGAAAAGGGGCGAAAGTGGTAAAAATAGCTGTTTTTTTGTTTTTGTTATTTTTTTGCTATTGAAACTACAAACAGCTGAAGCTTAAGAGAAAGTTACTGAAATGTATGAAATTCGTGCAAGACTTGAACATACACACCCACAATTTACACATGTGGTTTAAATCTTAAAAAGGCAACAACTGTCATAAAACAAGTGTCAGTTGACAAAATTGTTATATTATCACATGTATAGAAATTGATCAACAACGATACATAGTTCACCTATCACATGTGAAGAAATTGATTAACAACAATACATAATCCAAACATTAAATAATGCTGCGAAAAACGAGCCTGATTGCACCGATACATTACATCACTAACTGTGTAACACAGTGTTTTCTGAAACACGCCTTGGAACGGCAAGTATACTTTTAAAGAAGACATTAAAATCAACTATACAAGAAAAAAAAAACGAACTTTTTAGACTACTCAAAAACAAATCATACTTCGTCGATAGTCAATAGCTAAAATCATTACACAACAGAACGTGTACTAATGAAGTTTACTGTGGTAATCTATTTACCATTGTCAATCGTATATAAAAGATATGAGAATTTATAGTTTTTCTGCTTCGTTCCAAAGACTATATTAGTGATCGAGTCCTACACATGTAGCAATGTGTCCCAGAAAAAGAAATGTATGAAAAGCTTTCGATATATCTTAGCCCTTGTCACATTTTGTACAAACTGTTAACAAACTTGAATAATTGTTAAAAAAAAAACGATCAATACTTTTAAATATTGTAAGTATGTTATTTGAAATATATTGGAAATTCGCCCGAAATCTAAAAGTTTACAACTTCACATTGAATAAATGGTATTAGTTGTGTCTTTACGTCATGTTCTGAAGAATGTAATACTGCACAAATAAACCATTACGTTGTCGAGTATTATTTTAAGGTTTCAATATTTTTGATAGTGTATAAATACAATCCCTAACTGTAAACAAACTTTATAAAATCTGTTCAAGGAAATAAGTCAAATTGAGCTGCAAATAGCTGCTTCGTTTACCGTGAGAAAATACACTTTGTACAACTCCCATGAAGTCTCATCTCTTTACCTTGCAAAAAGTCTTCATTTGAGAAAAACTTTGTACAACTCATATATATAGCTCATTCATCATGAAATGAGATCTGGATGTTTCATGCCTTGATCTGTATGACATCACTTAAACCGGTCAGGTTTTAGATCAAGTCATGCAAAAGGAGGAACAACAAAACGAGTTCAACTATACGAGAGACGATGGAGAATGAAAGAAAAAACACAATTAGAACGTTAGTCACTTGTAAGCAAAAATGACATGGATATCTTCAGGCTTCTTTATAATACAAAGAAAAGAAAAAAAGAGAGAGATAGAGATAAACCACAATTTTCAGACTTAAGACAACGAAACAAACAAATATTGAGAACTTATAATCATAAACGTTCTAAGAAAGAGAAAGAACAGCTATTAAATATCCTTGTAAACGAAATAAATCGGTTTCTGACCATTCGCTGTAGTCCAAACACCATCTGTTTAGTGATAGCAGTAAACACTATAGAAATTTTTGTACAATTCACTGGAATGCATATATATATATTATCTCTAAACTGTTTAACTCTTTTCTATCTTTATTTCTAAAAACACTTTCAGGCGGAAGATTACATAAATTATATTATTTGTTGACGTTATATCATCGCAGTGCTTCTGAAGATTTGGCCATACTTGAAAGCAACAGTTCAACCCCATCTGTCTACAGCATGATGATTGTTTTTATCAGTACGATCGTATTAAGGACCATACACTTTAGAGCAATCAACCTTAACACTCGTCTCTACTATAATATGCGATTATGCATTTAATGCTTAAGAATGCTCATGGTTAAATAGTCAGCATATTAATACTATTATTTCGGTAGTTGTCACATCAACTCCACGTGCTAATAATCTCGTGGTTACATTGGCACTTGAAAAACCATTAGCGTTAGAAATAAAAACCATTCAAAATTCCCAGTCAATCTGTTAAATATATTTTCAAGTTAATTTATTGAACTTATTTCATCTTATTAGTCTGATGTCCATTTTTAACCTATTGTCATCCAATATTAAACCCACTCCAATATTTCTTAAATGCAATCAATAACTCCAGTACAATAAATTACATTAATTGTAAATATGATATAAAATCAGCACTATATAAAAATAACGAAGTTAATATAAAGCAAAACCGAAACGTTCACAATGAAATTTAAAAACAAACAAAATAATTTGTCTGTTACTAGTTTTTGTCATTACCATTAAGTCATAATGAAAAATGTCTATAACCATAGCTCTCAAAAGCGTTGTGGTTATTCAATATATTAGACATGACCCAAACGCAGATGTCGAACTAATTAGCAGCCGCGGAGAACCAATTAGGGGCTAGGAGTTAAACCCACAACGTCTCAATTCCTACCCCTTTGTGATTGTTTGGAGTTAACCACATAGCTACACAAAGGGATATCTGTGCTCTGCCCACCAGGGGTATCGAATCCCAGTTTCTAGCGTTGTAATACCTTTTGCTGTCTACAGCCAGTTGTGGGAAGATAGTCACCCCAATATTTAAAAATTAAGAAAAAACTCTCAACCTCACCCTTTTGATGAGTATAACAAAATTATGTTAAATAAGGCAGTCTAGAATGTTATTAACTACAATATATACGGATTTAGTAAGGGTGTTCAAAGGCTTTTTATGCAATTTTGGAATTGTGTACAAAAATGGCAAATTAAAACAAGTAGAATTTATATCTATGTTTCATTTTTAATCGATTTCTTCAAATTAATGATAACTGTATTTTTGTTTAATGTACTTTGATAAATATTTTACTTGTATTAATTTCATAAATTAAAATTTGTGCATTTTTAGATACAAAACCAGAATTACAACCTGCTTTATCAATAAGGATAATAATAATAAATTATTCTTGAATTTCTCTAATTCTATTATTCACTATATTTTTTAAAATATATATTTTATATTTAGATAAATTTAGATTTAGATATTGTTTTCGTGGAAAGCAGAGTATAGTTAACTATTTTTGACAAAAGAAAGGATTTTAGTTCTCCATCTTTGGTTTACCCACTCCAAACAGTGTAGTTCCGTTTGTATTATTAAAATGAATTGTTATTTCTCAAATAAAAAGATATTTGACAGTTTGTAACTATTAATTCCATTATGGATAATGTTCAATTATTAACAAACAAATTAAAACAATAATGGTTACAAAGATCGGCAAATAAAAAAAATTACGCACTTTTATAATAAATATAATAACATATTAAAAATAAATTTTTGATTACTGTAATTACGTTCTGGAAAACATAAAGAGCTCGCTACTTACTTAAGGTCTTTCCAAGTTTGTCAATAGTTAACTATAAATGTCTTAGGTAGTTGTTCAGTATGCTGGGACGGGAAGACCAACTTCAGGTAACTAGGCTTATCTCACCTCACCCGATTTATACTTGAACATTTCTTTCTTTTTCTTTTCGAAAGAAAGAAAGGTGGGTGTGTGTGTTTAAATAATTATTACAGAACTATTGAGGTAAGAGTTCTAGTTCTATTTAACACCACTGAACATCATTTTATAATAAATATTAAAAGGTTGGAGTTTTTAAAATTGTAGAAATATAGGGTGGTTTACTTCTATTACTACAAGTTTTTTCTTTATGTCTAAAGATTGGGGTTGACTGCCTTCCCACAACTGGCTGCAGACAGCGAAGGACGATAGGAGTTAAGACGTTGTGAGTTTAAACACTTATCTTCTAACCCCTAATTGATTCTCCGTGGCTGCTAACTAGTTCGACATCTGCGTTTGGATCAGGTCTGATAAATGGAATATCCCCAACGCTTTTGGGAGCCGTGACCATATACATTTTCCGCGATGACTTAATGGTAATGACAAGAACTGGTAATAGACAATTTTTTTAGAACATTGTGTGTACATTATTTGATATTCAACCGTGGCTAGCGTATATATATAATCAACATATACTAAATCAAAAAGCACATTTATCAAATTTATGTTTCCAGTTGGTATTAATATTTAAAATGTTACTTAATTATTAAAATTAACTATTAGACGAGTTGTTAGGTTCCCTCTTATTATTATAACTTTTAAAAACAGGATCTCGATATCCGTAGTGGGCACAGCACAGATAGCCCATTGTGTAGCTTTGTACTTAATACCAAACAAACAAACCCTCTTTATATATATATATAAGCTTTCCTTTTCCAAATGTTTGTTCTTCGTTTATAATTAGTCTTATGAATTTTATACAATTCAAATAACTGAAGAAAGGATATAGTACTCTTTTGTTTTCAGTTTTAAATCAAACAAATTAAGTCCGAAAGCAGGTAAAGTTATGCTTTGAAAATTCCATTCTGATTCCCATTTCCTGGCCTGGTGGTTAGGACACTCGATTCGCAATCTGCGTGTTCGAATCCCTGTCACATCGAACATGCTCGCCCTTTCAGCCGTGGGGGCGTTATAATATGATTCGTTGGTAAAAAAAGAGTATCTTTGCGCGAAAAACAAAACCAATTTATCCCCCCCCCGGAACAGCACATGCAGGCCTTGTATAGCTTTGAGCTTAACAACAAAAGAAAGAAAGCTTCCAATTTTGAGTAAGACCAAAGCAGAATTATATTTTGGGTAATTTAATGTCACACACATAACTCTCTCTGGAGTTCCTAGAATAACGTTCATCTCTATCTGTGTCGAACATGACTGTAGTACACAAGGTTAAAGCAAAATGAGTTTTCGCCAGGTGTTCTTAGCGTATTCTTCACAATTACTAGTTTCTAACATTCGGAACACTAGAAACTAATTGTAATTCCAGATTGCATAGAGCGCTTTCATTTTAAAGTTTAAGGAAATCGTTCCGTTTTAGAAATAAGGATTCTCGTGGTTAAAGTATTTTAGGAAAGGTGCAAAATTTTCCAGAGAAAAATGATCAGTAACTGTTAAAAAGATACGGCAATATTTAAGATTCATAAACATGGGAAAATTTCAAAGCTATATTAAATGCTGTATATAACATTAAACTTACTGAGCCAAAATCGCTAGTATTAAGAAAACACATACAACAACAGGACTAGCGGATGTTTATACACTAGACTAAAGTCGAATTTTATATTTCAGGTTAGAGTTCAAATCCTACACGGAAATGATAGCATTTTGTATACTCGGCCAAGATGAGATACATTTAGTCATTGGTACCTATTGGATAGCTTCAGGTCTGACCTGAAAAGGCATTTTCAGAAAAACTGAACAATTCCAATGATTTGAATGACGTGATGATTACATATCTTCAACCTATTCGTAGAGAACAGCCAGATTAGATAAAAAGAGAAAAAAAAAATGATTGCATACTTGTGTATCTACACATTATTGAAAAGCGTAATAAAATAATTAGTTTAAAGTAACTAAGAGCCATCAACTTGTAACCATTTAAATTTAAATATCTTTAAAGTTATGTACAGTTTAATACATTATCAGGTGGACACAGAGTGGATTAAATATTTGTGTTGATTATGCAGAGTTCTTTTCACCAAACACAGCAATTATGTCCTCCAGTGGAACAGCGGTATGTCTGCGGACTTACAACGCTAGAAACCGGGTTTCGATACCCGTGGTGGAAAGAGCACAGATAACTCATTGTGTAGCTTTGTGCTTAATTACAAACAAACAAACACAGCAATTAAGTCTTATTTTTAAGGAACCACTTCGTGGATGCTATACTCTGACTGACTCTCTTCTCTGGCTTAAACCTTCTTTGGCTGAGGCAGCAACATGAAGGCTGTAATGGTATTATCACATTGAATCGTTCTTACTTCTAATGCTAAGTTTATTCTATGTTCAACTAATCCCAAAAGTTTTTGTTTTTCATATATATCTTTCTCATAGTTTAGGGATAGTACCTTCAAGGCCACTAACAAGCCAAATATGTTGAACCCAAAACACACATTCAAAGTTCGACCAGATTCCACTTTGAAGATTGCTCTTTGACCTTTCAGTTATTAATAGTATGATATACACGTTTTATTTATTTTTATAGAGAGGTCTCATCCTTCCCACTACGTGAAAAATAAATTACTAACACTTTCACTACACATTAACATTTTATCTTTGGCGCCAACTTTCTTTATTATAATGTTTTTTTTCCCACTTCATCATCAACATCCCAGTCTTGACCCTGATCCTGTAGACATCTCTCAAGTCTTTCAATATTATGTTTTCTATGGATTTTGATGTTTCCTTGGAATTCCTTGTTTTCAGTGGCTGTCAAGCCTTCTTTATTTGTGACTTCTAATATTAGATCCCTATTTACGGGTTCTTGCTTGCTCCTAGATTTTATATCAGGAGCTGGAGCAGGTTCAATGCATACCGTGTGTTCCTTGGATACACGAAGATCAAACTGTCCAGTTTGAAGGACACAAACACCATTTATTATCTCTTCATCCCCTTTTTTAAGTGGTTCTTCTTCATTGTTTTCACTTTCACTGCAGAGATCACTATCAGGAGACATTTCCATCCCGGGGTCTACCCATTGTGGCATAGCAGGCTTTCTCCTTTTACTGCTACTAGATGGCGCGCTCACTGAACTTTTAAAATCTTCTTGTTCCTGCCGCGTATCGTACGAAGACAAAGACTCTCTGTCACTACTTTCTGACAGACCTCGGTCGTATGAATAGCTCGAGTCTTCATTGAGCTCGCTGTTTGTATGATCATCAGTTTCACCAGTTACAGTTTCTGAAGTGAATTGAAAATCATAAGCGTTGTTACTTCTTCGGGGGAAGAGTTGACTAGATACACTCAAATCTAATGTACCGAAGCTATCATTGAAGGTAGATTGCCCAGCAGTGTTCTGATAAGTTGAGTACATTTTATGAAATGTATTATTGCCTTTGTTTCGGGTCAGCTCTGCAAGCCTGTGATTTAAAATCATTCGAAACTGAACAGGGTCGAATTTTGTGCCCTCTTTCACCCCTGACGCTAGGTGCTCTGGATTTGTTTCACTGTCATCATTCTTAGATAGAGGTTGTTGTTTGAGACGCATGCGATGATTGTGAAACCAGTTGGTTATTGTTCGCACTGATAAATTGAGCTCGCTGCTCAGAAACTCAATTGTTGCTGTACTTGGATACGGATCCATGGAGAACACTAAACGTAGTGCTTCCTTTTGCTCCTCAGAAAATAAGATCCGTTGTTTTTTGGTTGAAAAATATTGAGATGGAGGAGGGAAAGCATGATTATACGTGTGGTTTTCGTAATGAGACCAATTGCCATCCATGTAGGTTTCATTCTTTCTTCTTTTGTTTGCTAGAAATTTTAAAACAACAGTGATTAATAAAATATATTGAAATTTTACCAGGAAAAAAATAATAATTGATACTGATAGTAGAGTTTTACAAATAAGTATTTGGTGACGAATGGAAATTTCAAGTACAATAACGGAAACTTTACAGAATTAATAATATAGTATTGTAAAAAACAAAAAAAAACGTGTTTACATTAAGGTTGTAGATATCAGTCGTTTGCCTGATTAGTAGCCTATACGACCATTTAAGTTAGAACTAATTGATAATAAGGTTTAGGTGATTGTATTGTGAAATCGAAGTACGTTTACGATCATAAAAAATATCTTGGTATTATTTCGTTGTTTCTTTATTAGTTATTTCGTATTGTAAACTGCTTTGCAAATTATTTTGTTTTTAATCTAATATTGACTTTGTAAAAGATAGAATATAAGTTTGTTTACACAGTATCCTACAGAAATGGAAAGATACGCGCATCATGAGCACATTTAATTAACATTAAAAACATGCAAGAAATTTTCTGATTATTAAAAGTAAAAAAAGTACTCCACCTCCTCTTCTCTGATTTTTAAGAGCTTGCAGCTTTTCTAGGTTCTTTGTGTCATTTAACCACAACTGCATACGGATAAAAGGTTCTCTTCCTTTAATACTGAGCATGTGCCATGGTTTTGGTTTTGATAATAATTCACTAACAGATCCCTGAGATAGACCCAGAACAACCTCACCAAAAATCTGAAATAAAGGAGATCATATATAGACATAAAAAACTTCATTATTTACCGTTATACATTTTTTTTTCAAAACAATTGAACGTTTTTTAATGTATCATTTCAAATAAATATTAGTTTGTTTTGAATTTCGCGCAAAGCTACACGAGGGCTATCTGCGCTAGCCGTTCCTAATTTAGTAGTGAAAGACTAGAGGGAAGGAATCTAATCATCCCCACCCACCGCCAACTCTTAGGCTACTTTTCACCAATGAATAGTGGGATTGACCGTCACTTTTTAATGCTCCCATGGCTGAAAGGGCGAGCATGATTGGTGGGACGGGGATTCGAGCCCGCAACCCTCAGATTACGAGTGAAGTTCCCTAACCACCTGGCCATGATGGGCCTTTATAAATATTAGTACGCTGAGAAAAAAAAAAGATAAGATATGCTGAACAAATTTGTTTACTGACACTAGACAATTTCAGCTTGTTTGTACAAAAGGTAACTTTGAAGACACTGTAAACCTTAAACTATGTAACTTTAAGCTCTAGAAGTAAAGGGACAAAAACATAACTAGTTCATAAAAGAAATTTGTTGAAAAGAGCGTAAAAAATCAAACTGTACATGAAAGCTCATTTACAGGGCAAAGAGAAGCTTGAAAGAAGTGCTAGTATGCGTGTTATGTCTTGTTTGCTCACGAACTTTCGTGTGTGTGGTAAATCAGAGTGAAACGGTCTTTATTTTAAGTAAAATGGTTTATTCAGTTGGAAACTGAAGTTTGACATATATAATTTTTCTACGCTAGTGTTTTAAACCGATTATTTTAGGATGAACAGGTGACTCGCAGACATAATTTGAAATATAAACTTTTTGTTTCATTGGTGATATGTTAATGCTCGTAGATTAATTTTATCTGTAACAATTCGTTTGTTCTAGTTCTTCAACAGAAAAATATACTTAACTTAAATTTTCCTTATAACGCTAAAAAGTTAGCTCATTGTTTGTTTGGTTTGAATTTCGCGCAAAGCTACACCAGGGCTATTTTCCCTAGCCGTCCCTAATTTAATAGTGGTCAATCCCACTATTCATTGGTAAAAGAACAGCCCAAGAGTTGGCAGTGGGTGGTAATGACTAGCTGCCTTCTCTCTAGTCTTACACTGCTAAATTAGGGAGGGTTAGAGCAGATAGCCCTCGTGTAGCTTTGCGCGAAATTTAAACCCAAACTGTACCAAACGGTAAAAAAAAACCCAACTGGCTAGTTAATCCTTATTTCAAGCTTGTATTTCTCATAAGATCACATCATCATTCACTAAAACTGTTCTCTATTTCGATAACATCTTCCTTATTCTTCACTTGAGCCGTCTAATAATTTGTTTAGAGGAATTGTACCCATTTCTCGGTTATTTAAGAAAAATCTTAATATAACATTAAGTCCAGCGCCTTCCGTCCACACCCATAAACGTGTTGTCCATGATAACAAGCAAACATTCAGGCTACAAAAGAATACAGGTTGTTTTTTTATAAACCTGCTCGAAGACATAACGTAGAAAATCATAAAATTTTAGTTATTTGTACTAATGACGGATTGTTTAAAAGTTGACCGTTTCAAAACAACTTGGTGGTTAGTGTGCTGGACTGCAGAACAGAGGTTCTGTGGTTCGAGCCCAGTTACTGTCAAAAAAAAAAATCACAGTCCGCACTTTGGTACCGTGGGTGCGTTATAAGATTGACGATCCAATTCCACTGAAAAAGTCGGAGGTGGATAGTGTTGACCAACTGCTTCATCTCTGGTTGATTGTTTGGGACTTACTGGCGCAAAGCTACGGGACTACTTGCGCCCCTCTCTGGCCAATCATTTCAAAATTAGGGTCAATTAATGCAGATAGCCCTCGTGTAACTTTACGCGAAATTCAACAAAGTGCATCGGCCATGTTAATATTTAAAAAGTTCTAATGTGTAGTATCGTATAATAATCTAACGTGCTTTCAGTTCAAAATTATTTATCTTGTCGTTTATATAAACAAATTACATTAGTAATCAAAAATAGAATACAAAATCAAAGATGATGTGGAGGTTTGTTTGTTAATATAATTGAATACAGTAGAAAACTTATCAAGACGAATTAAAATTATGTAAATGAATGTTATTTATGTTGGTTGTATATGGTTACCTGAGGTACAGCAATATTATTCAGTTTTGTGACTAAATGTTTAGGTTTAGACCATCAGGATTTATCATTAATTTCGAGTCTTACTGTGAAAGTTTTATATGTTTAAGTACATTTAGAATGTGGGCATTAATAGGATTAAAGGCTAATCGAAACTTAAGTAGAAGTTGTGTCATAAGAAAAAAACCCAGGTAGAATTAATAACCACTAATCAACTATAAATAACGTGTAACGCAAGGTAAAATAAAAGCTAGTTTTAGTAAACAGTCTGTATTTTGTGATTTTGAAACATTATTCTGTAAACACTGTTTATTAGTACGCTAACAAACACATCACATGTATCGATAACATTTAAATTTGCATTTTTGAGTTCCCTTCAAGGTGAGGTACGATTAGATCATTGTCGAGGGGTATCACAGATTTTTGATGTCGTTACAAGGATTTGGTGTTTTTCTTTTCAGGGGTTGAGTAGTCTGAGACACACTAGAGATGTAAATAAAAAGAGAGTCCTAAAGGAAGGAGATAAATGTCTGCTGAAGCTAAGAATACTTTGCAGAAGTGTCGACTTCTGCGATGACAGCCTTGCTTCTGGAATCAGATAATTCAACAGCCTTTCAAAGATTGAGACTAGCACACAATTATTTATAATGGAAGACCATTAGCTACAGGAAGGAAAAACAACCTTCTGGAGAAATGAAGATGGGCTTAAAAGTAGATAGTTAAAGAAAGTCATCCCAACAGCTGGCAAAGACACTAATAAAGACATCTTGACTAGTGTTGCAAGGCTGCAAAAATGAAATGGACCCTAAATGGTGTTGTGGAAGGAAGTATCTCTGCGTTTGTTTCAAAAGGAGATTTCATTGGTCTGAGGCCAGTGTGTACGAATAAGTCCATTTATACCTGGAGAGAAGAATAACTGATAAATATTATTAAAGGCAATATGAAAGTACCTTGTGCAATCAAGAACAGTGAGACTTAATTTTTACAGTGCAGTAGAGTGACAGGTTACAATATTTAATCTTCTTATAAAGATGGACGATCTGCGATAAAAATCCAAAAGAACGGTAGAAGTCCTTACATGTTGAATGTGTCCCGCACTCTTATGTAAACATCTTTATAAAATCAGTTGGAAGATTAAGTATGATATTAATTACCTATCATCGCACTGACACGGGGATGCATATCCTTCAGGCTGCTTCGGATCACAAAATCGTCGGCACCACTAGTGATTGAGAAAGGGGAATTTTGACAAAAGCATAACTATGAAAACAATAATTTGGACTGACCCCGTAAAAAGTAGCTATAAATAAGGTCATTTCACACCCACAAAAGAAGTGTGGCCTATACTGTATAACAGCTCGGGACAAACATACGTAAGGTACATTCATTAATCAGTTTACTACCAGAAGGTATCTTCACATAAGGATTTAGCGTAGCTCTGGATATGCTAAATTCTTAATATAAAATATTTTATCTAGTTCTAAGGAGGGCATGGTTAATGAATTATGAGGTTCAGTAATCACTTGAATGAGTATAAGGATAGCCTTACGTCTTAAATAAAACGTTAAAATACTGTTTATGTAAGCATTAACTAAAAGATGCAGACATGACAGATATAGAATATACGAAAAATGAAGACACACTGAGGAATACCTAGATTGTGAGGAGAAAAAAGTTAATCCTTTAAAAGTATGGGATGAGTAACAGGTGGAGGCATAATTAAGAGTTTCTGAAGTCGCCAGGACATGTTGGTAGATCATATTGCCTTACGGTCTGGAATACAGTTTCTAAAGGCGATTATGAAGATTTAAGAGACGAATTTCTCTCTTACGAATGCCTGGTTGGACACACTGTTGTTAACTTACTTTAGCACTGTAGATACACTTTCTGGCAATTTTGGTAAACCTACTGGAGGAAAATGTAACCAAAATGACACGTATGTCTTCAGACAACA
This sequence comes from Limulus polyphemus, assembly GCF_000517525.1. Lineage (NCBI taxonomy): Eukaryota > Metazoa > Arthropoda > Merostomata > Xiphosura > Limulidae > Limulus > Limulus polyphemus. The sequence goes on along the minus strand of NW_013665826.1, from coordinate 155,717 downwards.
TAGAGGAAGAATATCTTAACTTCTTCACTGCTATGGGTAAATATACGTTCTTCCCTAGAGCACTGCCGTGGATATACATGCATATATATACATGTGTGTGTGTGTGTAACACTTTACAACTTTTGTTTTAACTTTTAAAATTGAAAAGTATGATATTAACTACATGTAAGTTTGGAATATTTCAAGTTTCAGATTAAGTAACGAAATACTACCTTTTGATCTGTGTTGTGTACTTAGAAATAAACGTGGGAGGTAAAGAATTAAGATAACTAGGTCTTCAGGGAACGTGGGGAAAGGAACATTTGTTAGGTTGCAACTATGTTTTTACTAATAAGTTGGCCTGGCACGGCCTGGTGATTAGGATACTCGACGGGTCACGAGCTCAAATCCCGTCATCAAACATGCTCGCTATTTCAGACGTGAGGGCGTTATAATGCTAAGGTCAGTCTCACTATTCGTTGATAAAGTTGGTGGTGTTGGTTAGCTGCCTTCCTTCTAATCTACCACTTAAAAGGGACGGCTAGCATAGATAACCCTCGGTAAAGAAACAAACAAACAAAGCTTAACAAGCTCCGTTTCTTTAACTAGTTTATATTTTGAACTGTGTTTACCGTATTTATCATTACTTAATGCAGTAAATATTGGTGAAATAGAACAAATTGTGACATCTCTAAAGCGTGGATGTCTTTCTCAATGTTTTCTGTGAAAATTTGGTCAGCGTTTTGCAAGTGTCCGATTAAGAGGAACAAGTTGCTTGTAACAGAGATCACAAGTTAAATAATTTTTGTTAATTTATTCAGCTAAAAAAGGTAATTGTCTAACTGATAATCTTGTTTGTTACTAAACACAAAACTACATGATAGGCCACCTGTCGAAACTCGATTTTTAGCGTTTTTTAGCTCTCAAACTTATCGCTGAGCTACTGGGGCAAAGTGTCTTTTTGTAACGTAAAACTAATTTTGCTCTGTCCTTCGCGAGGAATCGAACACCGAATTTTAGCATTGTAAGTCCGTAAACTTAACACTGACCTACCAGCACCACTATTAAGAATCTAGTATTTTTTTTATATGATTATACTACTAATGTTTTGGAAAGGACGTGACTAGCTTAGACTGTGTATGAAGAACTAACAGACAACTTTAAAAATAGCTACTAAAGTTAATTCCTGATATTTTAAAAAGTGTTATGGAAATATGAAATTGCGCTTTGATGCTAAAGTAAA